>NC_081553.1:52170464-52392489 GCF_963082655.1 Stomoxys calcitrans
ATTGATGAAGAATGTTGAATTTCGGCGAAATCGGACAATAAATACGCCTTTTATGGGCCCAAGACCTTAAATCGAAAGATCGGTCCATATGACAGATATATCCAAATCTGGACCTATCTGGGCCAAATTGAAGAAAGATGTCGAAGGGCCTAACACAACTCACTGTCTCAAATTTTGGTGGAATCGGGCAATAAATGCGCCTTTTATGGCTCCAAAACCTTAAATCGAAAGATCGGTCTATATGACAGCTGAGTATTACCGGGTATTTACCCAATTTACTCAATTTACCGGGTAAATACATTTGGGTATTTACCCATCGTCCTTCTCTACTGATGTTCTTTTTCATTAACGGCATACTTTCCTTTTTATTATGAAACAAACATTCGATCATTTATCTAAGAAAATTGCATTGGACTTTGAATACCGAAACAGGTTTGTTTGTCGCAAAGATATTCCAAACGTCTTATATTATTGCGTCTAGCCCCTCCATCCATCGGAGTAAATCTGGAGTCAAGGTGTTTTAGTCTCACGGCTTAAATCGAATCGTCCTGCATTCCAACGTCAGCATTAGCCATATGAAATAACTGTTCTCACTTTTCTTGCATACTTACCTCGTTTTTAGGCTAAATAACAAAACTTCTCTTCAAACTTCGTCGTCCTTTTGAAGTTGTCTTGTCAAAAGGGAATGGTCGTAGCACCATTTGCACGTACAAATTTTTAGTTGAGTTAGGGCAAATGAAAATAACAACAAACAACTGTGGATTCAAAAATTTGCACACACACAAAAGGAAAGAGTAAAAGAAGAGGCGGCACAGAACACCATAGGGCTTTAGCAAGAAACCAACACATGAACATTGCGGTATGTAGACACGCACACAATCGGACTATGTTGACTTTTTTACAAAGCACAAATCTACATAAACACCATTGAGGATATTTACACTTCACTCACTCTCGCTCTCTCCCTCTCTTTCTTTCTTTCGTTTACACGCACACACCTAACCAATGAATGGAGTGTATCATTCATTGATTATGTTGTTCTCTTAGCAGGGTTTTCTCTTAATCTGTAAAGAGAACACCTTGCGAAGCTGGCATTCGTGAGTTCGTGGGCTATTCGTGTGTGTGTGTGTGTGAATGTATTTCATGGGTGTTGTTGTTGTTTTTGGCCCTTCTTAAAAGACACGAACGAACCTGATGGATGAATAAAGTCAGCGAGAATAAGTGGCGCCCGCCTAGCCAGCCAGCCAGCCAGCAAGCAAACATTTGTCGAATTTCAATGTGGCTTTGGCATTCGTCAGCTAGCACAGCTGTTTAACGGTCACATTTCTCGCATAACAATTTTTGCCGTTGGCCATACACACTTAAATGACAATACACACCGTAGTACTAGGCACGTGAGCTATGCGTAACCCTAACCCAACATTATCATTATCTCTCTACCGTGGCATAGAGTGGTGAGTGAGTGAGCAAGTGAATGAGTTGTTTGCTGCTATGCCTTAGGACTTGAGCATGAATGGCGGTATGTGTGTCAGCCAGCTTACAGGGCCAAGTGTATTAAAGTATGCCAGTGAATTAGTGCGTGTGAATGTGTCAGTGTTTCGTGGTGTCCTGGCAGCCCATATTTGTTAAGCCAAGAAAGCCAGGCTAAGGGCCCAAAACAAACAAAAAAAAAAAACGACACAAAAGAAGTGAACAACAAAAATGCCAACAAAGTCGGGTCGCGTTGAGAGGCAAAAGTATTTTTGTGTGTGAGACATAAAATATTAATAAGGAACCTCTGAAAACAACTGCTGCATATTTAAAGCCCTTATAAATATTAAAAAAAAGAAACAAAATGTTTATATATATATAAAAATATCTACAGAACACAGCATACTTTTGGGCGGCCTGAAGTAACGCATTAAAAAATCTCCTTAAAGCTATCAAAACAAAAAAACACAACGCCGCCATCGTTGCCGCGCCATTAAGTAAACGAAAAAGTGTTAAACTTAAATAAAAATGATAAATTATGACCGACCGAGTAAAAAGGCCAAAAGAGAGCTGGGGAATTATTAAAATGTTTAATGATTAATTAAACCCACAAGTAAATCCAGCAAAACCAACAAAACCAACAAAAGGGACAAAAGAATGAAACCCACCATCATCATAATGAGTGTTGCCTACTTTTCGGGCAACAATGGGAAACAAATAAAGTGAGAGAGATTTTCGTGAGTGTGTGCGAATATGAAAAAGTTGAAACAACAAGTGTTTGCCCGAAACTAATCCCCGGGGCCATAAGATAAGGGTTTACTCTGCCAAACCTCGCTCACCCCCCAAAAGCAGACTACAAAAAATGTAAATATAAAAAATAGATCACAATTAAAATGTATTCAACTCATAAATATGTGATGCCTACTTTAAGGCTTATTAATGGATAAATCCCTTAAATTTTAAGCCAAATCAATTAATAAATCTTTTAACTTTACAAAAATGTGTCATGTCATCATTCTATAGCATGGCAGCGCGCTAAGTGCAAAATAATGTATGTGTGTGGCCTATTTATAGAAATTTCCTGGAATTTTCTTCATGTGTCTCCACTCAGTCAGCATGTTTTGTGAGTTATTTATGAGGCGTTATTATCGAAGTTATCTTGTTTTTTTTTCATTGACGATACAAGTTGGAAAAAGTTTTTTTTTTGTGTTGTATGGTGGTTGGCAGCAAAACAAAAGCATCGTCAAAAATTCCTAGGAAAATTATTTAATCTTCTCAGCATTTTCTGGGAAATTTTTAAATGTTCTGACACTTTATTTATTTGACGAAATTTTAAACAGTGTTTTAACGTGCTATCAGCCACACGCACACCAATGTCTCAGGGGAGATAAAAAACAACACAAGATAGCTGGAGGCATAATTTGTTTTTTTTTTTTTTTTGGGACAGCACATTTTTGAAACATATGTAGCAGAATTTATTTTTGGATTCTATATAAAAGCATAAATCATAAATTATGTATATTGAAGGCCTCAAAATTTGTAAGGAAAATTGCTGCATTTAAATCTGAAAGTAGAGTTAGTTGTAAAAAAAAACATTTTTATACCCTACACCACCACTGTGGTGTGGAGGCCACCGTAGCGCAGAGGTTAGTATGTCCGCCTATGACGCTGAACGCCTAGGTTCGAATTCTGGCGAGACCATCAGAAAAAAATTCCGGCGGTGGTTTTCCCCTCCTAATGCTAGCAACATTTGTGAGGCACTATGCCCTGTAAGACTTCTCTCTGCGGCACGCCGTTTGGACTCGGCTATAAAAAGCAGGCCCCTAATTATTGAGCTTAAAACTTGAATCGGACTGCACTCATTGACATGTAAGGCGGTTGCCCCTGTTTCTTAGTGGAATGTTCATGGGAAAAATTAGCATTTTACCACCACTGTGGTAAAGGGTACTATAACTTAGTGCATTTGTTTGTAACACCCAGAAAGAAGAGAGATCGAGCCATTGATAAGTATACCGATCGACGGATAATCACTTTCTGATTCGATTTAGCTATGTCTGTCTGTCCATCCATGTCTATTTGTGTACAATATAAAGTTCGGTCTATATGACAGCTATATCTAAATCTGGTCCCATTGGAACCATATTTGAGTCGGATGTCGGGAGGCTTAAAACAGATCACTGTTTCTAATTTCATCGAAATCGCTTAATAAATGCGCCTGTTACGGTCAAAGACCCTAAACCGGCCTATAGGTCTATATGACAGCTATATGTAAATATGGTCCAATATGAGCCATGTTCAGTTTGACTGTTGGGGCCCATAGTATCTTATATATAAAATTCAATTTGTGTTTTTTTGTCAGTTTGTTTTATATAATTTTTTGATATCGAGAGGGGAGCGGACCCTTCCCCTTACCCTAAGAGTACTACCCAAAAATATAAGTGAACCGATCGGGACAATATGGGATTCAAATGAAAGGTATTCAAGTGTAGAGTACGAATCTCATAATAAAAGTACCTGGTGGGCCGCCCCAGCCCCAAAACCCCTTAAAATGGGTTTATTTGACGATCATGACAATATGGGACTCAAATGATAGGTTTTCGGAAGTAGATTACGAATATGGTCAGGAAGTAGGAATGGGGTCTATAATTTATTGATATAGGAAGGGGCCGGACCCTCCACCGTTACCCCAAAAACACCACCCAAAACCAAAAGTGGACCGATAAGGACAATATGGGTATCAAATGAAAAATATGCGGGTGTAGATAACAAATCTATCATACAAATTCATCTGGAATTATAGGGGGTCACTTCAACCCCCCAGAAAAACGCCTAAAATGGACACATTAGCCAATCCAATCACGGATATATGGGACTCGGTTTGTTTGATCCGTATAGACTGAAAAACGGCAGAACCGATTCTCTCGAAAGTTTCGCATTTTGTGTAGGTTGGTCTGGAATGAAACATAGGCTCTATAATTTATTGATATCGGAAGGGGCCGGACCCTCCACCGTTACCTCAAAAACACCAACCAAAAGTGGACCGATAAGGACAATATGGGTATCAAATGAACAGTATGTGGGTGTAGAAAACGAATCTGGCCTACAATTCATGTTGAAGTATAGGGGTTTATCCCACCCCCAGAAAAACGCCCAAAATGGCCACATTAGCCAATCACGGATATATGGGACCCGCTTTCTTTGATCCGTATAGACTGAAAAACGGCGGAACCGATTTTCTCGAAAGTTTCGCATATTGTGTAAGTTGGTCTGGAAGGAAACATAGGCTATATAAATTTTTGGTATCGGAAGGGCGGCGGACCCACCCCCTTATGCCTTATTATAAATAGTGCAGCAATCGTCACAATGTTGGTATCAAATGAAAGGTATTGGAGAGTAGAATACGAATATTCTCCCAAACAGACATATTGGACGTTCATTTCAATGTGGGGCTCAAATGAAAGATATTCGGGAGTAGATTTCGAATCTGTTATACAAAATCAGATCAAAGTATAGGGGGTCACGCCACCCCTCAAAAACGCCATTTGACCCATTAAGACTATATGATACTGGGCTGAACCGATTTTCTTAAAATTTTCATAGATTGTGTACTTTTGTCTGGAAGGAAACATAGGCTATATAATTTTTAAGATATCGGATGGAGGCGGGGCCTCCCTCTTACCCCAAAAACGCCACCCATATCCAAAAGTGGTCCGATGGGCACAAAAAGCTATCAAATGAAAGGTATTGGAGACAAAAAAACCAATACGGTATTAAAATTTGGGTCCAAGTAGCAGCCGCATTCAGTCGAAGTGTCCCCACCCTAAAAAGATATTAGAGAGTTAAAGAAGGCGCATCGGAGCGGGCCCGGTTCGGCTAGTCTTCTTATTTTTGTTCCGTATAGACTCAGAAACGGCTGAGCCGTATTTCTTCAAATATTCACAGATGGTGCATAATGATCCCGTGGTGAAAATAGGGTACTACATTTTTTTTATATCTTAAGGGGGGAGGGGGGGACCCTTCCCCTTACCCTAATTTTCAGAAACGCCAGATTTCGGAGATGGTTGGTGCGATTTCAGCGAAACCTACCAAATATATATTTAGACCGATCACTACAATATGGGACTCAAATGAAAGGTATTAAGGATAAGAAAACGTATCTGATATCCAATTGCTAGGGGGACCACCCCAACCCCCAAAACACCCCTAAATCGGACATATTTGCCGACCATGGCAATATGGGACTCAAATGAATGGTATTTGCGAATAGAATACGAATCTAATATCCAAATGTGGGACCACGTTTGGGGGTCTACTCCTTCCCCAAAACACCCCCAAACAGGACTTATTTACTGACCATACGAAAATGGGGCTTAAATAAAAGGTATTTAAGAGTAGAATTCGAATCTGATATCCAAATATGGACCAAGCCGGTCATGTTTGCCGACTATGGAAATATGGGGCTCAAATTAAAGGTATTTGGGAGTAGACCACGTATCTGATATCAACATAAGGGACTAACTGTCTAGGGGACGTCCCACCACCATAACAACCCCCAAATAGGACGTATTTGCTCTCCAAGACAATTTGGGTCTTAAAGTGAGTGGAACTAAATATTTAAAGTTTTTAGGGCCAATACCCCAAACCGGACATATTTGCTGACTTTTGCAATAGGGATTTTAAATGAGATTAGAAAACCAATTTGATATTCAATTTTGAGGCCAACGGCAATATGGGGTTCAAATAAATGATATATAGATATATGAGAATAGAGCACGTTGCTGATATATTTTCCGGGCTTAGTGTTTGGGGGACCACCCCAATCACCAAAACGCCACTAAATCGGGCATATTTACCGACCATGTCAATGTGGAGCTTAAATGAAAGATATTTGGGAGGTAGAGCAAGAATTGAAACCCACTTTCGGGGCCAATTTTCTGGTAGTCTACCCCTTTCCCAAAATACCCCACAAACAGCAATTTTTTAGGGACATCGCATTTGGGAGTAGGGTACGAATTTGATAGCCAAATTTAGGATTGGAAAATAAATATTCCAAGGAAAATTAAACTAATAGAAGGCGCAGCGGAGCGGGCCCGGGTCAGCTAGTAAAGTATAAAATACAGTTTTGCACCAATGATTTTTATTTATGAAGATCAGTTTGTATTGTAAGCTTAGTTATGTCTTTCCTATAACCCACTCATTCAATTTGACTTCTTCAGTTTAAATGGAATGACTGGGTTATATGCAATTTTGAAATTTTGCATTTTTTAGTTACATCATGAATTATGAAGCTAGTACCCTCTTATTTTTGAGAATCATTGCTTGGTAGAATATGAAAGGCAACATTTTTTCAACTTATAGTCGAAGTCAAGTGTAGGTTTCTTAATTAACTAAAATACAATGTTAAACATACTTAATTGTCTTCTTGGACAAATCATTTTATAGTTAAATACTGATAGAACTCCAATGTGGTAGTTTTATCATTCATAAAAGACTTGTCTATCATGGACAAATGCTCATAACAGAAACAAGTTAAATATTTGTTTTAGTTGAGGCCAATGTGCAGTGATATGGATTAAGTGGGCATTTACACATCACTTCCAAGTCCATGAGCATGCATTGGATTATGTTCGTGTGTCTATACATACATACACATGCATACATAATGGGCAATAGAGTGTGTTTAATCACATCATTTGAATAATAGGCTTGGTTTTATCCACAACCGTTAGAATGCCTACGATATTTTATAAATACGAACAGAATGTCATTAAAAACTTATTATTTGGTTGTGTTAAAAACTTCAGATTAATGCCCAAACAGCGTACCAAATTACACGTAAACTCTTGCATAGTATTTAAACTCTTGCATAGTATTTAAAACTTGCTGACGTATCTCATTGAAGAAAAACAAACTAAATTCATTCATTGATTGAGATATTGTTTTCAAACAGATTAAAAATTTTATTACATGCTCTTAAACACGCTGAAGTCAGTCAGTCTATGTGTTTATAAATATTTTTTAAAGAAAAAGAATTGACTAATAATTTGTGGAAGTTATTTTTATGGTATTTAGGCAGGTTGTGTTAAATTGATTTCAAACATGTAAGGCAAAGCTAAAGTCGGGCGGCGCCGACTATCTAAAATTCATCTGCAATACACTGCCACCTGCTACAATGAACTAAATTGTCAATCATTCGGAGATGGTTGTATGAATTTTTAAAAATTATTCATAATTGTTTGCTCTCTTGGTATGGATCACTCACACAAATCACTTTAAGTAAAAAGAGCAAATAACAAGTAAAAGCGTGCTATTTTCGGCCTGGCCAATTTTTATATACTCTTCAGCGCTCTTTATAGGGAAAACAAGTAAAAAGGCGTTAAGTTCGGCACAGATACCCACCACATGGGTTATATATGTAAACCACCTTTCATCAAAATCCGGTGAAAATTGCATACCTTATGTCCCATAGCAGTAATATCGAAATATGTTCCCATTTGGACCAAATATTATTAAGTGCAGTAGCTATTTTTAAAAATAAACCGATCTGCACCATATAAGAGGTGGATGTCGAAAAGCTTAACGTAAGTCACTGTGTCAAATTTCATCGAGATATCGGACAATAAATGCGCCTTTTATGGCCCCGAAACCTTAAACCGAGAGATCGGTTTATATGACAGCTACAAATCTGGACCGATCTGTGCCATATTGCAGAAGTATGTCCAGGGGCTTAACTTAACTCACTGTCCCAAATTTCGGCGACATCAGACAATAAATGCGCCTTTTATGGGCCCAAACCGACGAAGATTGCACTATACAAGACACTGATACTATGCGTGTTGTTATATGGTTTCGAGGCATGGTTGCTTGTGATAACCGTCAAGGCAACAACTTTTGTCGAAAAAACGACGACGAAATTTGTTCATTTTCCTGCAACAATTTATTTTGAATCTCAGCGCCCGAAAGTAAAATTTTTTGTTGAAAGGCACTTTTTGCAAGCCAACATTTAACAACAACAACAATATATCCATAAACAAGACAGTGTCTCAATCAAATTCAATAGTCTCACACAACCCACGCAAACAACAGCCTCCACAGCAAATATTTTTAAAATAGCGATTTTGAAACCATCTATGCCCGAAAGAATGATTTTGGGGAATTTATTTTTTGTTTTTTAATGGCACTTTTGTCTAAAAAATTACAAAAGGAATTACTAAGATATCTTCACTCGTTTTCTTTCGCACAATTTTTTTAAGTATAGTAAGCTAATCAACTCTTCCCAACGGATTCTTTCGCAATTACACAGATAAAAAATATTTTGAACAAGTAAAAGCGTGCTAAGTTCGGCCGGACCGAATCTTACATACCCCCCACCATGGATCGCATTTGTCGAGTTCTTTTCCCGGCATCTCTTCTTAGGCAAAAAAGGATATAAGAAACGATTTGCTCTGCTATTAGAGCGATATCCAGATATGGTCTGGTTTGGACCACAATTAAATTACATGTAGGAGACCTGTGTAAAATGTCAGCCAATTCGAATAAGAATTTCGCCCTTTGGGGAAGTAAAAAAGAGAGATCGATTTATATGGGAGCTGTATCGGGCTATAGACCAATTCAGATCATAATAAACACGTATGTTGATGGTCATGAGAGGATCCGTAGTACAAAATTTCAGGCAAATCGGATAATAATTGCGACCTCTAGAGGCACAAGAAGTCAAGATCCCAGATTGGTTTATATGGCAGCTATATCAGGTAATGAACCGATTTGAACCTTATTTGACACAATTGTTGAAAGTAAGAATAAAATACTTCATGAAAAATTTCAGCCAAATCGGATAGGAATTGCGCCCTCTAGAAGCTCAAGAAGTCAAGTCCCCAGATCTGTTTATATGACAGCTATATCAGGTTATGAGCCGATTTGAACCACACTTGGCACAGTTGTTAGATATCATAACAAAATACATTGTGCAAAATTTCATTCAAATCGGATAAGAATTGCGCACTCTAGAGGTTCAAGAAGTCAAGACCCAAGATCGGTTTATATGGCAGCTATATCAGGTTATCGACCGATTTGAACCATACTTGAAACAGTTATTGGATATCATAACAAAACACGTCGTGCAAAATTTCATTCCAATCGGATAAGAATTGCGCACTCTAGAGGCTCAAGAAGTCAAGACCAAAGATCAGTTTATATGGCAGCTATATAAGGTTATGAACCGATTGGAACCATACTTGACACAGTTGTTGGATATCATAACAAAACACGTCGTGCGAAATTTCATTCCAATCGGATAAGATTTGCGCCTTCTTGAGGTTCAAGAAGTCAAGACCCAAGATCGGTTTATAAGGCAGCTATATCAAAACATGGACCGATATGGCCCATTTACAATACCAACTGACCTATACTAATTAATAAGAAGTATTTGTGCAAAATTTCAAGCGGCTGGCTTTACTCCTTCGGAAGTTAGCGTGATTTCGACAGACGGACGCAAGGACAGACGGACGGACATGGCTAGATCGACATAAAATGTCGCGACGATCAAGAATATATATACTTTATGGGGTCTCAGACGAATATTGCGAGTAGCTACAAACAGAATGACGAAATTAGTACACCCCCTATACTATGGTGGAGGGTATAAAAACAACAACTTTGTCGAAAAAGAGACGACGAAATTTGTTAATTTTTCTGAAACAATTTTTTTTTTGAATTTCAACGACCGAAAAAACATTTTTTTTTTGTTGAAAGGCACAACACATAACAACAACAATATTGCCATAAGCAATACAAAATACCATTTAACCAACCAGCCACCATATGTGCTTTGCTGCACGCTTCGGCGTGGTGTGGTGGGCTTTTTATCGTGGCTTGTATTGGCTCAAAAAATCAAATCCGGAGATCGGTTTATGTGGGAGCTATATCATGTTCTTGACTGATTTAGACAGTACTTAACACCGTTATTGGAAGTCATAACGGAACACTATGTGTAAAATTTCAGCCAAATCGGACAAAAATAGGGCCTTACAGGGGCTTAATAAGTCAAATCGGGAAATCGGTTTATATGGGAGCTATATCCAAATCTGAACCGATTTGGCTCATTTGCAATCCCCAATGAACTACATCAATATAAATTATATGTACAAAATTTCAAGTGGCTAGCTTTACGCTTTCGACCTCTATCGTGATTTCGACAGACGGACCGACATGGCTAGTTCGAATCAGAATATCGAGACGATCCAGAATATACATATTTTATGGGGTCTTAAATCAATATTTCAAGGCGCTACAAACGGAATGACTAGATTAGTACACCCCCATCCTATGGTGGTGGGTATAAAAATTTAAAAACCACTTTAAAAAAATGTTCACTTGGTCGAAATTTCACCGGACTTTGTAAACTAAGTTTAAAGAAAAAAAAAAAAAATAATAATAATAAATAAAATAAAAAAATGTTTGACCGGCCGGGGATTCGAATCTGGGTTTGCAAGTACTTAATGACATGGGAGTCTTGTGTGCTACATGGTAGTAAGCGTATTTTAATAACAAACTCAACAAAATAAATTTGTTTGAAAAGTCACAAAATTTTAAATATTTTGTCTGTCAAGTCTCTGCAAACCTTGAAATCAACAACTCAATGCTAAAATTCGCTGAGAATTTGAAGTTTCACATACAAATTTGTTAGTTGGTTTTTCCTTAGAGCAATTTTTGTCTGTGCAGTTGTTGCACCATAAATTTCAATTATAATTCACCTAAAAGTAGGCAACAATTTATAGCTAATGCCTTTCATATATCAAATTCACAAATTTATGCAACATGCTCTTCAAGAATTATTCATTGTTAATGGTTTTGCTTGTTTTTGTTGTGATTAATTAGGCGCGTTATAATTCCATGATTTGTTTACATTGTGCACATGTGTACTTGTCTTTTATTTAAGGACATTTCTTCAGCCAAACTTTTGCCCCTCCGGACATCCGCCCAGCACAAAAAATACATCCATAATGGCCAATATATTAGGGCCACATAATGTCTCCACAATGGGTAATTCAATTTGCATTTTACAACGAATGAACGAACAAACGAATGAATTGTAAATAGAAATGAAGTGTGAAAGGCAGAACATCCACCATCACTACAAGAGAAGCAGTTGCGAAAAAAAAGATTTTGAAATTATTTATGTAAATGACTCAAGATTACACTTCTTCAGCCTGTTGGGTGGGGTGGGGGTGGGAGGAAGGTAGGTAAAGCCTCTCTTACAAATGCTAATGTATTTTAATTAAAATGTCATCTCCTGTCACATCAGCCTGAAAGTATGCAATCCTCTTTTTCGCCTGATGCCTCAAGGATATGCAGTAGAGTAATGGCAAATGCTTTAATGGCAAATTCGTCTGTTTTTTTTTTGATTTAGCGTGACAGACTTACTTTATTCAAATTAATAAGGATTTAATATTGCGAAAAGAATGCAAGTAACAAATCTCTATTAAGTTTAAATAAAACGCAGGGTTTTTTAACATTTATAGCTCAGTATGTATGTGTGTGTGTGTATGCAAAATGCTATTTGCTATTTTAATACCATTATTATAGGGTCGTTGGGAAAAGTGATTACTTGTGAGGGTGGCAAAGTCGCTGAGAAAAAAAATATATGGTTTGAAATAATGAGATATTATAAAAATATACCACATTTTATGGCATCGCACTCGTACACATCACATTATAACCATTTTAAAATAATGCTCAGCACCATGATAGTGGGGTAGGGGATACAAACTGAAAGAAAGCCAACTGGGTATCACATGAATGAATGACTTTATTGGAGCCTGTAGGAAACCAGCGAATAATGGTTTCAAATAAATGTGTCTAGTCATGTGTAATATGAGAGTGATGCAAACCTTAGAAAAGGCCAAGCAAACAATAAATAAACCTTGATAGAATATGGTTTGAAAATATTCAGTTTTAAAGTTTAATGTACGTCGTAAAATTCCAGACGATTCAGTTGTTATCACGCTCTATTTAATTAAAATCAAGATATTAAGCTGAAATTTTACACTAATCCATCTTTTGTTCACATGCGCGTTAAGTTCATGGACGAACCCAATTTCCCGATATAGTTTCTTGGGCTAATTAAAGTCTATTTTTTTACCCAATGTAGCTGAAATATGACATTGAACGAATCATGTTCGTGTTTCCAACATTAAAATTTTAACGAAGTTTCCTCTAAACAGAATTTCAAAATTATTTCTTTTACTTTATTTGGCTATGACAGAACATTTGTTTCACTAGCCGAGCGTAGAATAGCGTTCGAAGCGCCTCGATCTTCTGGGCTCATTTTATAATCTCTGACATCAAGTTTCGAGGTGTCTCCTACCACTTGATCTTTCTATCGGTCTTTTGGTCGTCTCGGTTTGGAGCTTCTTCATCCATTCTGACAACATGATCTAGGGATTGGGATTCGTTGTATGGACCCCACTAACCCCAGAATCAGTGAGCTGAATCTGGAAATAAAAAGGGTAGTCAAGGAACATATGAGGCATTTGTGGCTGGAACACTTGGAGCAATGTAACTTAGGCACCGGTTTAGGCAAGCTATGGTCTACTGTTAAGTCACTCTCTAGCCCCGAAAGAGGGGATGACAGGACTTTTATCACTTTTGGCGAAGTAACCGTGACTGATCCGAAGAGATGCGCCCGGTTGTTCAACCGTCAATTTATTGTGCATTCCGAGAGTGACAGGGCAAGGAGAGGAGCCATTCGCCGTATTCGTGGTCTCCGAGCCGATGAACAGCCATCACAATTTACAGTGGGCGATGTTACGAATGTCATCCGTGGCGCCAAATCATCCAAGGCGTTGGGCCCCGACGGCATCTCTACATTGATCTGGATTTACCTGGAGTTGAGTACCTTACCACTGTCCTCAATCTGTCTTTGAACACTCTTATAGATCCCGATGTCTGGAAAATGGGCAGAGTGATCCCGCTACTGAAGCCTGGAAATGACCCGAGTTTGGGGGAGTCGTACAGACCGATCTCCCTTCTCTCACCAGTGGCAAAGACGCTTGAGGCATTACTCCTCCCGAGCCTCGTAGGAGAATTTCAATTCGCCGAGCATCAACATGGATTTCGAAGACTGCACAGCACAACAACAGCTTTGCATGCCATCACCTCACACATTTGCCGTGGCTTCAATCAACCCAGGCCATGTGATAGGACGGTCCCGTGGCACTGGACCTATCGAAAGCATTCGACACGGTCAGCCATGCCAAATTATTTGAGGACATCGCCAACACGTCCCTCCAGCCAGGCCTGAAACGATGGGTCGCGAATTATCTGTGTGGCCGCCAGTCATTTGTGGAATTTAGGGATAAGAAGTCGAAACACCGTAGAGTGAAACAGGGAGTGGGGTGATATCACCGGCTCTGTTTAACCTCTTCCTATCCTCCATTCCACTCCCTCCAGACGACATAGAGATCGTAGCATATGCGGACGATTGTACGATCATGGCATCAGGCCCCCCACCCATTGATGACATCTGCGATAGGTTGAACGTCTACCTCAACGAGCTTGCCTTATATTTCGCTGCAAAAAATCTGATGATATCTGACACCAAATCTTCAGCCACATTGTTCACTACAAATACGCGTGAGGTGAATACTGAGCTGACTGTGGTGGTCGATGGAGAAATGATTCCGACCATCAAGTGTCCCAAATTCTGGCGTCACATTTGACAGCTCTTACACATTTTCCCCACATGCCACAGCAATTTGCGATAAATTCAAAAGTAGAAACAAGGTCCTCAAGTCACTTGCCGGCAGCACTTGGGGTGCGGACAAAGAAACCTTGTTGGCGACGTACAAAACAGTTCTGGCTTTATTAAGTTCCGGCTGATGCAGCCGCCTCAAGTCCTACAGAGCAAGGATTGATACCGACGTGCAAGATGTATGTCCCGATTGTACCAAGCAACGAAAGATAGAACACAACAAACTTCTACAACAACATCAGGGATTGGTTCTGTGGTATCCTTCTCGCCGCCATCGTCGGACACTTGCAGTTGGATACAAGTAAAAGCGTGCTAAGTTCGGCCGGGCCGAATCTTATATACCCTCCACCATGGATCGCATTTGTCGAGTTCTTTTCCCGGCATCTCTTCTTAGGCAAAAAAGGATATAAGAAAAGAGTTGCTCTGCTATTAAAACGATATCAAGATATGGTCCGGTTCGGACCACAATTAAATTATATGTTGGAGACCTGTGTAAAATTTCAGCCAATTCGTATAAGAATTGCGCCCATTGGGGCTCACGAAGTAAAATAGAGAGATCGATTTATATGGGAGCTGTATCGGGCTATGGACCGAGTCAGAACATAATAAACACGTTTGTTGATGGTCATGAGAGGATCCGTCGTACAAAATTTCAGGCATATCGGATAATAATTGCGACCTCTAGGGGTCAAGAAGTCAAGATCCCAGATCGGTTTATGTGGCAGCTATATCAGGTTATGAACCGATTTGAACCTTATTTGACACAGTTGTTGAAAGTAAAAATAAAATACGTCATGCAAAATTTCAGCCAAATCGGATAGGAATTGCGGCCTATAGAAGCTCAAGAAGTCAAATCCCAAGATCTGTTTATATGGCAGCTATATCAGGTTATGGACCGATTTGAACCATACTTGGCACAGTTGTTGGATATCGAAACAAAACACGTTGTGCGAAATTCCATTCCAATCGGATAAGAATTGCGCACGCTAGAGGCTCAAGAAGTCAAGACCCAAGATCGGTTTATATGGCAGCTAAATCAGGTTATGGACCGATTTAAACCATACTTGGCACAGTTGTTGGATATCATAAGAAAACACGTCGTGCAAAATTTCATTTCAATCGGATAAGAATTGCGCCCTCTAGAGGCTCAAGAAGTCAAGACCCTAGATCGGTTTATATCGCAGCTATATCAGGTTATGAACCGATTTGAACCATACTTGGCACAGTTATTGGATATAATAACAAAACACGTCGTGCAAAATTTCATTTCAATCGGATAAGAATTGCGCACTCTAGAGGCTCAAGAAGTCAAGACCCAAGATCGGTTTATATGGCAGCTATATCAGGTTATAGACCGATTTGAACCATACTTGGCACAGTTGTTGGATATCATAACAAAACACGTCGTGCAATATTTCATTCTGATCGGATAAGAATTGCGCACGCTAGAGGCTCAAGAAGTCAAGACCCAAGATCGGTTTATATGGCAGCTATATCAGGTTATGGACCGATTTCAACCATACTTAGCACAATTGTTGGATATCATAAGAAAACACGTCGTGCAAAATTTCATTCCTATCGGATAAGAATTGCGCACTCTAGAGGCTCAAGAAGTCAAGACCCAAGATCGGTTTATATGGCAGCTATATCAAAACATGGACCGATATGGCCCATTTACAATACCAACCGACCTACACTAATAAGAAGTATTTGTGCAAAATTTCAAGCGGCTAGCTTTACTCCTTCGGAAGTTAGCGTGCTTTCGACAGACAGACGGACGGACGGACGGACGGACGGACGGACGGACGGACGGACAGACGGACGGACATGGCTAGATCGACATAAAATGTCGCGACGATCAAGAATATATATACTTTATGGGGTCTCAGACGAATATTTCGAGTAGTTACAAACAGAATGACGAAATTAGTATACCCCCCATCTTATGGTGGAGGGTATAAAAATGTTCTTTCCATATCCTCAGCATGCTCTATCTGTGTCAGCTACCAGATTTCCTTCTTTGTCTCTGCAGCAGGATGTGCTTGCAGCAAAGCCATCGGTTTGATGTTTAATTCTTTGGTATAATTTCCGGACTTCATTCTGACTCTTGTACATCTCAATTAGCCATGTCCGTCCGTCCGTCCGTCTGTCCGTCTGTCCGTCCGTTTGTCCGTCCGTCTGTCCGTCCGTCTGTCCGTCCGTCTGTCCGTCCGTCTGTCCGTCCGTCTGTCCGTCCGTATGTCCGTCCGTCTGTCCGTCCGTCTGTCCGTCCGTCTGTCCGTCCGTCTGTCCGTCCGTCCGTCTGTCTGTCGAAAGCACGCTAACTTCCGAAGGAGTAAAGCTAAAGCGAAATATTCGTCTGAGACCCCATAAAGTATATATATTCTTGATCGTCGCGACATTTTATGTCGATCTAGCCATGTCCGTCCGTCCGTCTGTCTGTCGAAAGCACGCTAACTTCCGAAGGAGTAAAGCTAGCCGCTTAAAATTTTGCACAAATACTTCTTATTAGTGTAGGTCGGTTGGTATTGTAAATGGGCCATATCGGTCCATATTTTGATATAGCTGCCATATAAACCGATCTTGGGTCTTGACTTTATGAGCCTCTAGAGTGCGCAATTCTTATCCGATTGAAATGAAATTTTGCACGACGTGTTTTGTTATGATATCCAACAACTGCGCCAAGTATAGTTCAAATCGGTCCATAACCTAATATAGCTGCCATATCAACCGATCTTGGGTCTTGACTTCTTGAGCCTCTAGAGTGCGCAATTCTTATCCGATTGGAATGAAATTTTGCACGACGTGTTTTGTTATGATATCCAACAACTGTGCCAAGTATGGTTCAAATCTCATGACCATCAACATACGTGTTTATTATGATCTGAATCGGTCTATACCCCGATACAGCTCCCATATAAATCGATCTCTCTATTTTACTTCTTGAGCCCCCAAAGGGCGCAATTCTTATTCGAATTGGCTGACATTTTACACAGGTCTGCAACATATAATTTAATTGTGGTCCAAACTGGACCATATCTTGATATCGCTCTAATAGCAGAGCAAATCTTTTCTTATATCCTTTTTTGCCTAAGAAGAGATGCCGGGAGAAGAACTCGGCAAATGCGATCCATGGTGGAGGGTATGTAAGATTCGGCCCGACCGAACTTAGCACGCTTTTACTTGTTCGTTCTGCGGAATAGACGTTTCTCCTCTCTCTTTTTCTCTCGATACCTCTCCTTCCATCGATTTGGCTCAATTTTTACAGATAGTGTTCTGTTATGATTTTCAGTTACTGTGCCAAGTACGGTGCAAATCGGTCTATAACCTGAAGTAGCTCCCATATAAACCGATCCCTCGATTTGACTTCTTGAGTCGCCGCAATTTTTTTCTGATTTGGCAGAAATTTTGGATACGATGTTCTGTTACGACTTCCAACAACTGTGCCAAATACGGCCAATATCAGTCTATAATTTGATATAGGTCCCATGTAAACCGGTGTCTCGATCATCCTTGCTCCAGAAGTTTGGCATGTAGAATAAAATTATGCCTTACAACAAAATATATTTTGTATAAATTTTTAGCAGAATCCATGGTGGTGAGTTCCCAAGATTTGGCCCGGCCAAACTTAGTACGCTTTTACTTGTTTAAACTCTTTTATTTCAGCCAATTTTCCTCTGTTCTAATACATTGCGGCTTGTTAAAATTGACTCTTCTTCAAATTTGCTCTTCTAACAAAAGAAATTCAGCTCATCTCAACTCAAGTTATTTCCAAAATATTTTCCCAACCATTTTCTGCAAACCTTGTGCCAACTAAAGAGTTTGTTGTTTGAGAACAGGATAAAGCAATTCATTCAGTAATAAAACAGCAGCAGTTGCAGCAGTTGTATTCTAGCCAAAAATGTGACATAAATAAACTTTTTAATATTGGTAAACACTAAGCAAAAAGTGTATATCACATGTTTTGTTATTTGTCGATTTGGCAAGCCATACTCTTTTGTGTTGGAGTGTCACATATTTTAGAAAGGAAAATGAAGACAAAAGCATGACCCCATGAAATGTAGCATACTTTTAGGATTTCTTGTGTATGAACTTTTGTATAGCATGTAGCATGTGTTTACAGACATATGCTTTATAGCAAAATTTTCTTAGCTTATGAGTCAATGAAAACTGATTGGTGTTGGGGTTCAGATGCAGGTGCGTCCCTCATAATCGGGAGCAGAAAGCAAAATATATAAATGAAAGTATTTTTTATACCCACCACTATAGGATGGGGGGTTTACAAATTTCGTCATTCGTTTGTAACACATCGAAATATGCGTCTAAGACCCAGTGATCATGATATTTTAAGTCGATCTTGCCATGTCCGTCCGTCTGTCTGTCCGTCCGTCTGTCTGTCCGTCCGTCTGTCTGTCCGTCCGTCGGTCTATTGAAAGCACTCTAATTTTCGAAGGAGTAAAGCTAGACACTTGAAATTTTGCACAAATACTTCTTATTAGTGTAGTATCGGTTGGGATTGTTAAAGGGCCAGACCGTTAATGGGTCTTGACTTCTTGAGCCACTAGAGGGGGCATTTCTCATCCGATTTGGCTGAAATTTTGCATGATGTGTTTTGTTATGACTGTGCTAAGTATGGATGAAATCGGTTGATAATCTGATATAGCTGCCATATAGACCGATCTGTGGTTTTGACCTCTTTGGCCCCTAGAGGGCGCAATTCTTATCCGATTTGGCAGAAATTTTGTACAACGGTTTCTCCCAAGACCTTCAACATACCTATCAAATATGGTCTTAATCGATCTATAATCTCATACAGCTCCCATATAAACCGATCTCCCGATTATGCTTCTTGAGCCCCTACAAGACGCAATTCTTATCCGAATGGGCTGAAATATTACCCAATGACTTCTACTATGGTCTTCAACATTAAATTCACTTATGGTCCGAATCGAACTATAACGTGATAAATATCCAATAGCATAACAATTGTTATCCATGATTCCTTGTTTGCCTTAAACGAGAATCCGCGCAAAGAACTCGACATATGCGATCCATGGTGGAGGGTATATAAGATTCGGCTCGGCCGAACTTTACGCGATTTTACTTGTTTGTTGACTTTACAATTTTCATGGAGAAAATGTCATTAAAATGCTGTCTTTAGAGACAATTTTATTTGATATGAATGAGTCTCCCTTTTACACCTTAAGATTTTGTCTAGTTTCAATGAAAGCAAATATGTTGCATACTTTTAGGTTTCTTGATATTAGCACGCTCGTACTTGTTTTATCAATGGATTTTATATTACATGACTTCAGAAGACAACATTTTAATAAAATTTTCTCTAAAATAACATTTCCATGAAATTTTCTCTAAAAACAAAATTTTCAAGAAATTTTCTAAAAAGACAAAATTTTCATGAAAGTTTCTCCCAAGCAAAACCATTGTTCCAAGTATGGTCTACAGTGGTCCATTACTTGATATAGCTGGGACGTAAACCGATCTTCAGATGCAATCCAATTTGACTGAAATTTTGTACACGATGTTTTGCTATGAGATTTCTTGAAGCACTACAGGGCGCAATAGCTATCTGTTTTGCTAGATCCCCAATAACTGTGCCAAGTAAGGTCTAAATCGGTCCCTTTCCTGACATAGCTCCCATATGAGCCGATCTCCCGATTTGACTTCTTAAGCCTCTATGGGGCGCAATCCTACACGATTTGTCTTAAATTTTGCACGTAATGTTTTGCGTTGACTTCCAAAAGTCGTGCCAAATATGGTGCAGATCGGCCGATTACCAGATGTAGCTGCCATGTAAACCGATGGGCGGATTTAACTTCTTGAGCCTTTAAAAGGCGCAATTAGTATCCAATTTGGCTAAAACATCCGCTAAGTATGATATAAAGCAGCTCATAATTGCAATTACAATTACTATATATAGAGGGCGCAATTACTATGACAATTACTAAAGTCCTACAAAGAACTTTTTCCGTGCGATCCATGGTGGAAGGTATGGTAGATTTGGCTCGGCCGAACTTCACGCGCTTTACTTTTCATGGAGAAAATGTCATTAAAATGCTGTCTTTAGAGACAATTTTATTTGATATGAATGAGTCTCCCTTTTACACCCTAAGATTTTGTCTAGTTTCAATGAAAGCAAATATGTTGCATACTTTTGGGTTTCATGATATTAGCTTATATGTTTAAAATTGTTGGTTAAGACTACAAAATTTATTCTTTTTTTAAAAGCTGTTTAATTAAATTATTTCTTTACATTATCCATATTTCCTCCATCATCCATTGGCATTCAAAATGTAGCGTTAATTGAGTAAAAACTGAACACAAACGTCATTCAGCCACAAAGTTATCAAAGTTTTCCACACATTACACCCACTTACCTACTACTACTACCCTTGGGAATGTCAAACTTATACTTGATATACGCTTAGAAGTTTAAATGTTTATTTATGAATACCTTGAAATATAATATCTTATTTATGTCTAACTAACAACTAACTCTTTAAGCGAGCATCTAAATGTTCCTCAACAATTCATAGTTGTTACGCAGTTCTTCATGAACCTGTTTATGTGTGTGTGTGTATGCAGCTTAGAGGCAATATAGCAAATTGTAAACTTTACCTTCTACCGCACATAAATATGCAACAAATTTCAATTTTGCCAAAGTTATGGCGACAAAAGTTGTACGCTGTGTTGTGAGAAATAAAATTAGCACCTCAGTACAGAAGTCCCAAGTTGGCACACGTGTTTGGCATACTTTTGGGGGATTTTCATATTTTTACTAGTGATAGTGCATATATTTGCTAGCTACTTTGCTCTTAAAGAAGTGAAAGTGAAAAGGAAGGAATTTTAGGAATGAAGGAAAGAAGAGTAGGAAATTGAAATCTAGGAAAGCGCGGGATCACTTTATATGGCAGCTATATCTAAATGCAGTCCGATTTGGCCTATTCCAGAATCTAACCTGGGTACGTTAAAGCTGTGTGGAATTTAGCATAATTCCATCTCAATAACTCAACTTTTAAAGACTGTAAGGTGATTAAAATCGACAGGCGGCCAGACGGAAAGGCATCCGGAATAGTCTTTAGTCTTCACCACATTTCGATTCAATGATTTTGAGGAAGTTATTTAAGACTTGCATCATCTATATTCTGTTATGGTTAATTTTCCTTCTCTATTTTCGCATTAATATCATGGACAATTTTAATGTTATGGGCGATTTTAATATCATGGGCGAAGCAGCGATCGTATTCTCTCTCCATGAAAATATCTTTGGTCTGTTTGTCCTCGTCTTCCTTCGGGGCATGGACACAAATAAGGCTGATGTTCAAGAATTTGGTCTTTGTGCAGATGGTGGCCAGCCTCTCATACACTGGAGTAAAGCTGGAGACTAGGTGTTTCACTCTTAAACTAACCACAAATCTACAACTAATTTCATGCCTCGTGTTTGGTGTTGTTGTGACGCCATTTCCGGTCCATATCAATAACTGTAAGGCGGTAATATCTGACTTTTATTTTTCTGGACCACCTAGGAGCTTGAAATTTTGCACATGAACTCGATAACTCTTTGAAATATGAAAAGGTGGGAGCTGACCTTTTCATATTTCAAAGAGTTATCTCTATCCATTCTCATACGGCATATTATACCCTCCACCATAGGATGGGGGTATACTAATTTCGAAATATGCTTCTAAGACCCCATACAGTATATATATTCTTGATGGTCATGACATTTTAAGTCGATCTAGCCATGCCCGTCCGTCCGTTTGTCCGTCCGTCTGTCCGTCTGTCCGTCCGTCCGTCCGTCTGTCCGTCCGACTGTCCGTCCGACTGTCCGTCCGACTGTCCGTCCGACTGTCCGTCCGTCTGTCCGTCCGTCCGTCCGTCTGTCCGTCCGTCTGTCCGTCCGTCTGTCCGCCCGTCCGTCCGTCTGTCCGTCTGTCCGTCTGTCCGTCTGTCCGTCTGTCTGTCCGTCCGTCCGTCTGTCCATCCGTCCGTCTGTGTGTCGAAATCACGCTAATTTTCAAAGTTGTAAAGCTAGCCGCTTGAAATTTTGCACAAATACTTTTTATTAGTGTAGGTCGGTTGAGATTGTAAATGGGTCAAATCTGTCCAGGTTTTGATATATCTGCCATGTACACCGATCTTGGGTCTTGACTTCTTGAGCCTCTGGAGGGCGCAATTATCGTCCGATTTGACTGAAAATTTGCACGTGGTGCCTTGGTATGATTTTCAACTGTGTTAAGTATGGTTCAAATCGGTCCCTAACCAGGTATAGCTGCCATATAAGCCCATCTTGGGTCTTAACTTCTTGAGCCGCTAGAGGGCGCAATTCTCATCCGATTTGGCTGTAATTTTGCGCATGGTGTTTTGGTAGCACTTCCAACAACTGTGCTAAGTATGGTTCAAATCGGTTCATAACCTGATATAGCGGCCATATAAGCCGATCTTTGGTCTTGACTTCTTGAGCCTCTAGAGGGCGAAATTCTCATCCGATTTGGGTGTAATTTTGCACATGGTGTTTTGGTAGCACTTCCAACAACTGTGCTAAGTATGGTTCAAATCGGTCTATAACCTGGTATAGCTGCCATATAAACCGATGTTGGATCTAGACTTTTTGAACCGCTAGAGGGCGCAATTCTCGTCCGATTTGACTGTAATTTTGCACGTGGTGTTTTTGTACTTCTTTCAACAACTGTGCTAAGTATGGTTCAAGTCGGTCCATAACCTGGTATAGCTGCCATATAAACCGATCTCCCGATTTGACTTCTTGAGCCCATACAAGCCGATATTTTTATCCGATTATAGACCGATTGGGATCGTCCTTCGCATAGTTGGAAGTCATAACGGAACATCACATGCAAAATTTCAGCGAAATCGGACAAAAATTGCTGCATGTAAGGGCTCAAGAATTCAAATAAGGATATCGGTTTATATGGGAGCTATATCAGGTAATAGACCGATTTGGACCATACTTAGCGCAGTTGTTGGAAGGCATACCGGAACACCACATGTAAAATTTCAGCCAAATCAGACAAAAAATTGCGGCTTGTAAGGTTCAAGAAGTCAAATCGGGAGATCGGTTTATATGGAAGCTATATCAGGTTTTAGACAGATTTGGACCGTACTTGACACATTTGTTGGAAGTCATAACAGATCACTATATGCAAAGTTTTTGCGAAATCGGCCAAAAATTGCGGCTTGGAAGGGCTCAAGAAGTCAAATCGGGAGATCGGTTTATATGGGAGCTATATCAGGTTACTCATCGATTTGGAATGTACTTGGCACAGTTATTGGAAGTCATAACGGAACATCGCATACAAAATTTCAGCCAAATCGGATAAAAATTGCGGCATGAAAGGGCTCAAGTAGTAAATCGGGAGATCGGTTTAATGGGAGCTATATCACGTTATGGACCGATTTGGGCCAGTAGGCAAAGTTGTTGGAAGTCATAACGGAACACCACGTGCAAAATTTCAGACAACTCGGACAAAAATTGCGGATGAGTTATACCAAAACCAATGAGTGCAGTCCGATTCAAGTTTAAGCTCAATGATAAGGGGCCTCCTTTTTATAGCCGAGTCTGAAGTTTTTACATGGCAAAGTACCTAACAAATGTTGCCAGCATTAGGAGGAGAAAAAACGCTGAAAATTTGTTCTGTTGTTCTCGCCAGTATTCGAACCCAGGCGGACAAGCTAATCTCTGCTCTACGGTGGCCTCCTACAAACGGAATGACTAGATTAGAATACCTCCCGTCTTTTGTTGGTGGGTATTACAAATCAAGTTATTCTTTTCGAAAGTCATTGAAAGTAATCCCTAAACTGCATAATGTCTTTGCCCTCAGTGCAGGCTACTTTTTAGTGGGATTAAGGGACTCTCGACCCCTGCTGTTTGTTGTCTCTGGGCACACAAGAAAGTTTGGTAAATCTTGACAAGTCTCCAGTTGTTGGCAAACAACAAAAACTAAAGTAGCAGCAAGTTTGAAGTTTATATTTATTGAGTCTTTTTTTAAACATTGAAGTAGAATTAGAAACATAGTAAAGAAAACTTATGACTATAATGTATTATCGCAATAACATATTAGGTAGTTTCAGCACCTGGCTTTAGCATAAAAGGTAAAATGTAATATGGATACATGAAATTAGAATTATTGACGTCCTTGCTCCCGAGACTACTACAAAGTAGCAGCAAAAAGGTGTTTTGTCGACTGCAAACATTTAAGAGTAGCACAAATATTAAATAAAAAAGTGTAGCATAAGTTAAGGAGAAACAGAAATTAAGAAAATATAGCATATATATTTAATACCAACAAACTAGGAATTTAAAGCATACTTTGGGGTGCTGGCTTGCAAATAAATCTATTAGCGTGAGTTAATGCAATTAATTGCAATATTTTTCTATAATTAATGTTATAACCGCTTAACGAAGTTAAACATTTTTACCACCTCTATGCAATGTGTTAACTGCAGATTTGCAATACACTTGTTGCCTATGTGCTTTATGGTTATAATTTGCTATGCAATTAAAATTCCTTTGCCTCATTTCCTTATGTGGTTTCAATTGGTGGTCTTTGATCTGATATGGTAATGTTTGGCTGTGTATGGTATGCGGTTCAGAAACTGCCACAAAACTTTGGTACTTGTTGGAGGTTGCAGCATTTTAATAAAGTTTGCCAATTTAATTCCTACACCAAATGCATGTGGCCATTGGTGTGGTAAGCTTAACAAGATTGCAAGTGTTTGTGGTTAGATGTTTGAAGAAGTCTGAGGAGAAATTTAAAATATGTAAATGAAATTAATTTCAAAATGTAAGCAAAGCTTGGGAAGGTTATGGCAAAGTTTTTATGCCCCCATCAATGGATGCAGTGGGTATTATAACTTCGCGATTCTGTTTGAAACTTTTTCTTTAATTGGCTATGACAGAATATTTGTTCCACCAGCCGAACGTAGAATTGCGTTCCAAGCGCCTTGATCTTCTGCGCTCTTCTCTATGACACCAAGCTTCGAGGTGTCTCCCACCACTTGATCTTTCCATCGGGCTTTTGGTCTTCCCGGTATGCGTGTACCACCGTGTTTGCCTTCAAAACACTTCTTTTCTTGTGTTTCTTCATCCTTTCTGACAACATGACCTAACCAATGCAGCCGGCCATTAACGCAAACTGGTCCATATATTTTACGAAGAATCTTTCTCTCAAATACTCCAAGCACTCAAATACTCCTCATCTGCTTTCACAAGTACCCATGCCTCAGAACTATATAACAACACGGGTAGTATCAGCGTCTTGTATAGTGTAATCTTAGTCTGTCCAGAGGTGGCCTTGTTTCTAAACTGCCTACTTAGTCCTAAGTAGCATCTGTTTGCCAGTATTATTCTTTGCTTTATCTCAAAACTGGTGTCATTCGTTTCGGTTATGGCGATGCCGAGGTAGATAAAGCTATTGACTATCTCAAAGTTGTGGTTCCCAACTTTCTCCATTTTCTTTACCTGCTGGGTTGTGCAAGCCTTTTTGGGAGTTGAAACCATCCATTTCGTTTTAACTCCATTTACTGCCAGACCCATTTTCACTGACTCTCTTTCGATTCTTTCAAAGGCTGCAGTTACTACTTCCGGTGACCGACCTATGATGTCGATGTCGTCGTCATAAGTGAGAAGCATGTGTTCTCTTGTGATTAGTGTGCCACATCTATTCACATTTGCATCCTTCTTCCTTCCTTCTCTGGTCTTTTCCAGGATTTGGCGCAGTGTGAATATCTGGTCTAGGGTGGATTTACCAGTTCTAAAGCCGCATTGATAGGGCCCAATTATCTCATTGACTTTAGGTTTTAATCTTTCAAACAGTACGCTCGAGAGTATCTTGTATGCGATGGGGAGGAGACTTATTCCTCTGTAGTTGGCACATTCCGTCTTGTCATCTTTCTTGTGTACGGGACATAGTATGCTGAGATTTCAATCATCGGGTATGCGTTCTTCTAGCCAGATTGCACAGATAAGCTGATGCATACGCCTTATCAGCGTGTCGCCTACGGTCTTAAATAGTTCAGAGGGTAACCCGTCGGCTCCTGCTGCCTTGTTGTTCTTTAGTCGGGTCACTGCTACTTGGACCTCATTCTGACAAGCAGGTTAACATTCTTTATCATCATCACGGATTGTTTCTGCGGTATCCTCTTCCCCGCCAACGTTGGCTACTAGCAGTTGGGTAAAATGTTTTTTCCATATCTTCAGCATCCTATCTGTGTCAGGTAGCAGATTTTTTTCTTTGTCTCTGCAGGAGGATGTGCCTGCACCAAACCCATCGGTTTGAAGTTTAATTCTTTGGTAGCATTTCCGGACTTCATTCTGACTCCTGTACATCTCAATTTGCACACGCTCACGTCTTTCCATTTTCGTTTTCTTTCTGCGGAATAGACGTTTCTCCTCTCTCCTTTTCTCCCGATACCTTTCCTTCATCTGGCGCGTTGTTACTGATTGCAGGGTTGCTCTATATGCCGCATTCTTGGCATTCTTCAGTAGCATCTCGACACTCTAGGTCGTACCATGGGTTACTTGGGGAAGGCTTCCGGTATCCAAGTACGGATTTCGCGGCATTTTCCATAGAGTGGGCAATGGTTTGGCACTGCGCTATTATATGATCGGAACAAGGAGTGCTTTCATCAGGTCGATTTGAATCGGAAAAGAAAAGGAATTTTTATATCACCACCATAGGATGGGAAAATACAAGTCTAGTCATTTCGTTTGTAACACCTCGAGATAGTGAACTAAGACCCCATAAAGTATTGTACATGGGGTCTTAGATCACAGTATTGTCTCGATATTCTGTTCTTTTATGACTTCCAATAACTATGCCAAGTACGGTCCAAATAGGTCTATAACTTGATATAGCTCTCATAGAAACCGATCTCTCGATCTGACTTCTTGGGCCCCTGAAAGCCGCAATTGTTGTCCGATTTGGCTAAAATCTTGCAGATAGTGTTTTTTATGACTTCCAACAACTGTGTTATGTACGGTCCAAATCAGTCTATGACCTGATAAAGCTCCCATATAAACCGATCTCCCGATTTGACTTGTTAAACCCCTGGAAGCCACAATTTTGTCCGAAAGAAAAGCACTGTGCGCTTTTAATTCCTGCAGGAGGATGTTGGGTAGGAAGTGGCGGGTAACTCCTAAGATGGTTTATTGGATGGATACGGCGATCGTGAGACCAGTACTGGCCTATTAGGGCACTGGTATGGTGGCCATGCTGCATATGCAGCCCATTGGGGCCTATATTTGGAACTGCCAGGGTCGCGCGTAGGCTGAGATTGCTCGGCACGCTGAAGGAGGATAGTTGCGGCCACAGTTCGGAGGGTAGACCGAGGAGGATCTCCGACTACCTGCCACCAGTGCCGACTGGAGTGAGGGCATTCGCTATTCTATTTCCCGGGAGGGACGAATGGAGGGCGAATGGTGTACTTGAGGAGCATGAGACCTCGATCTACACAGATAGCTCCAAAATGGAGTCAGGGACTGGATTAGGAGTCTAGTCTGATGCACTCAATATCAGTATACCTCTGAGATTGCCGGACGTTTGCACGGTCTTTCAGGCAGAAGTCTGTGTCTTTGCCGTGGCCGCAAGAGAAATTCTGTCTTATTTATAAGACAATACAGTATGGCGGCGCTGAAGGCCTTGGGGTCGAAAATGTTAAGGTGGAGATGCGTGGCGGACTGTTTGGAGTCCCTGGATAAGCTCCGGTCGATGTGACGCTGATTTGGTATCTTGGGCATGAGGGGATTCCAGTAAATGAGAGGGCGGACAAATGCGCCAGAAGGGGTTCGTCTGCGCCGGGCGGACCAGTCATCGGTCTTGGCTACGTGCCATTCGTCGAGCTTGAACTCGGTTGATGACTGCCGGACTGCAAAGGCGCTATGGCCACTCATCGACCAGAGGAGGACGAGGGAGTTGCTGACGTTCGATAAGAGGTCGATGAGAACCTTGACAGGGGTCATAACCGGACACTGTGCCATAGGCCCCATGTAACTCTGGTATGTCGATGTGGATGAGGAGGAGACTAAGGAACGCTTGCTGTGTTCTTGTCCGGGTCTGCAGAGACATAGGCTCTCCTTTCTGGGCAACAGTTTCCTCTATGATCTGGTTGAACTTGCGTACGTACCTCTGATATGTCTCCTAAGGTTTGTTGAGGGAACAGGATGGTTCCGACGGGGGGTGCCACAAGCTCCGGCTTTGGTACATCCGTGCTTGCGTGGGGATGGATGTTTCTTCACCCTGCGCTCGGATTCTCCACTCCTCCTGTTTTTCTTTTATTCGTGTATAACCTATAACCTCTAGGCCGAGGTTTCACATCTTCATTCTCTTACCTTCCTCTCTGTAGGGTACCACAATGGGCCAATGGCTCGGCTCGCATGGGGATACCGCACAATGACTTCTGTAGGAGTTGCCTCGACGAGGATGCCGTTTCTTCTGTGATCTGAGTGATCTTTGCGAACGTACCTCTGGTATGTCTACTGAGGTTTGTAGAAGGAACAGGATGGTTCCGACTGGGGGATGCTATAAGCTCAGGCGTAGATACATCCATGCTTTCGTGGGGACGGGCATTTCTTAACCCCCCCGCTCGGGTTCTGCATTCCTCCTGTCTTTTCTTATATTCGTGTATAACCTCTAGTACGAGGTCTTACATCTTATTTTTCTTCCCTTTCTCGCTCTAGGGTACTATAATGGGCCAAACTGGCCTCCGAGTGAACTCACCTTTGGTGGGCAACCCATTAAACCTAACCTAACCTACTTGTTGTTGTATTCCTTGTTACAACGATATCGCCTATATACTAGTCTTATAATAGCTTAATATATTAATTTGTGAACTCATACATTTTTTTCATTCGGTAATCCTGAAAAAAAATTTTTGTAGTATACTTTAGGGGGTCTTCATATAAATGTTCCATTATTAACTATTTCTAAGGCAGCTGCTGTACTTGATATCATTTTCGTTTTATTGAATGAATGAAAAAAAAAAATAGAAAAACTCACCATGCATGCAAGAATACTTGGAAAGCTATTCACTATCATCAAAATGAATTCCAGTTAAACCATAGATACCCTCATATAAACCATAGATACATATACTTGAATAAATTAAGCAATTTATTCATTCACACGTGCATCCATATAGGATATACATCCACATAAAAATCGGAATTTAGTGTAAATAGTATAAACAAACGTAAAGGATTGCCATTGAGAGTATTTGAAAACAAAAACAGCAGCATATTGTGTGGAATTGAAATGATTGAAATAATATGTAGCCTATTTACAGGAGATGAAATTCAATTAAATGGCAATAGATTTAGAATTTCAATTAAATGCGAATTTTAATATAAAAAATTCATGAAATAGTTTAAAGTTTTTACGAAAAAAAAGTCCGGTTGCATACATATATGAGTTGCATACATTTTTCAGTTAAATATATTAAAATTTATTGATGTCTACTTTTAGGCTTAGGCGCTATAATTCCATAAAATACCATTAAAATATGATAATTACTGAGTAATTAAAAATTCTGTAAATTTCATTTAAATGAAGAGCAACTGATTTTCGCACAGACAACATTTTGACCTACAAAAAAAATTATAACAATTACTCAGCGCCCAAAAATACAACAGAAAATACCAAATTGTCCTTCTATTGTGTCGGAATATGAAATTTACTCATCCATAAAGAAGATAAATGGCAACAGCTGCTGCACTCTATTTCAATAAAGAATTTATCAAAAAGTGAGAACAGTGAAATGATGTCTCTTTGTGTGGTGCTTGTGGTTTGAGTAGCATGATTATCTGGCCATAAAGAATTTATGGTAGCCAAAGGATACGATGGCCAAGAAAATGGGTTAAAAGGGACAAATGCAAAAATGAACATTAATTAAAGCGTAACTTTTTGAGTGTGTTTGTGTGTGAGTGTCAAAAATAAAATGGTATTTCTGAGTTGTTATCATACCAAAAAAAAAATGTTGCCTACTTTTAGGCATTGACGGAAATAAAAGGAAATTCTTGCCAAACAAAGACTAAAATTAAGAATTAATTCAAAAGCATGGTTTCAAAAGTTATAGAAATTATATTTTATTAAGAAAAGCATTATGTGAAAAATAAAATATCACCGGAAAGGTCTAAGAAATCGAAACTTTGAGGACATTTAAAGACCACTAACAAAAAACCGAAACTTCCTGGGAAAAAGTTTCCGGTTAACCCTTTTTGTTTGTCAAAAAACGTCAAAGGAAATAGACTTCCAGTACCTTTTTAGTGATATACAAAATTTTTTTTGAAGCAATAATAACAAAAAAGACGCACACAACCATAATAACGAAGGGAAATAAAACAAAACAAACTCATTTATTCTCAGTGCTACTGTGTCCAGTGCTACTGTGGTGTTATTTAAGTCGTACCAGATCAGACCATAGCATAGTCTATCAACATCGTTTACTTTGTCTGCCGAGCCATTAAACACGCCAATAAATGTTGGGATTATTGAATTTCTATTACCTGTCCAGCAATAAAAAGTAAGTAAAAACAAAAAACACCTCCTTATCCCTCTTACAACAGCACCCACAGCTATAAAACTAAAGAAGAGCCCCGCAATGTATGTCCTGGCCAATTTCCCACCTCTTCCCGTTACATTGACATAAATTGTTGAGGAAGTTCATGGACAATATATATATCATTGGCCATAAAAAGTAATAAAATTGTGAAACTGAAAATGGATATGTCCAGGGTATCGCACAGGCGTTGTGATGCATCACACAAACAAATATAATCAATATTAGCACACCGTGCTCACCCCACCCACCTCTGATTGGAGATACACAGACAGACAGTCACTTGGACCTGTGTGTGTTTGGAAAAACAAACTGAAATTTATTATAAAATGATTGGTTTTTATTGCGGTTTCATGTTACTGCCAACCATATAATCGCTCAAATAAAATGAATGCCTTATAATGTTTTGTCTAAATAATGTTTATGCCGCGCGTGTATTGCAATGGACTCAAGGAAAATAGTCCTCTCTCCACCCCCCGCCCTTTAGTATGGCTCATGCATAAAGGAGATTATTTTTAAGTTTATGTGAGCATATAAGCGAAATTTTTTTTTTTTTTTTATTTACGACTCCCAAATGTGGTATCTTCTCTTTATAGGGAAATTAGAACTTTTCGTGCTTAGTTTATAGATTACATTAAAATTATTTGAGTAGAACAAATAAATCGTGGAAAAACAAAAGAACAAGTAAAAGTGTGCTAAGTTCGGCCGGGCCGAATCTTGGGCACTCACCATCTTGGATTCTGCTAGAAATTTATACAAAATAAATTTTGTTGTAGGGCATGATTTTATTCTAGATACCAAACTAGGAACTGAAAAGGATGATCAACAGACCGATTTACATGGTAGCTATAACAGGTCATAGAAAGAATTTGGCCGTAAATGGCGCAGTTGTTGGAAGTCGTAAAAGAACATCACATGCAAAATTCAGCCATATCGGACAAAATTTGCAGCTTCCAGGGGCTCAAGAAGTCAAATCGGGAGATCGTTTTATATTGGAGCTATATCAGGTTATAGACCGATTCGGACTGTACTTAGCACAGTTGGTGTAAGTCATAATAGAACACCACATGCAAAATTTTAGCCAAATCGGACAAAAATTACGCCATCCAGGGGCTCAGGAAGTCAAATCGGGTAAAATTTTCTCTAAAAACAAATTTCAGTGGCAAATTTCATTTAAGCGAATAATTCTGTAAAGTTTTCATTAAAGGCAAAATTTCTGTGAAATCTTATCTAAAGTCAAAATTTCAGTGATATTTTCTCTAAAGTCAAAATTTCAGTGACATTTTCTGTAAAGTCAAAATTTCAGTGAAATTTTCTCTTAAGACGAAATTTTAGTGAAATTTTTTCTACGACAAAATTTCAGTCAAATCTTATCTAAAGACGAAATTTTGGTAAAATTATCTCTAAGGACAGAATTTCAGCGATATTTTCTCTAAAGACAAAATGTCAATAAAATTTCCTCTAAACACAAAATTTCAATAAAATTTCCTCAAAAGACAAAATTTCAGTGAAATTTTCTCAAAAGACGAAATTTCTGTAAAATTTTCTTTAAAGACAAAATTTTAGTGAAATTTCCCCTTAAGACGAAATTTAAGTGAAATTTTTCCCCCAACACGAAATTTTAATAAAATTTTCTTTCAAGATGAAATTCCACTGAAATTTTCAATAAATACAAAGTTTAGGAAAAAAATTTTTCTTAAGTCGAAATTACAGTGAAATTTTCTCTGAGGAGAAAATTTCGGCGTATTCTCCCTAAGAAAAATGTTAGAGATATTTTCTCTAATACAAAATTTTGGTAGAATTTTCTTTAGAGACCAAATTATAGTGAAATGCTATTTTAATATAAAATTCTAGTGGAATTTTTCTCGAAAAGCGAAATTTCAGTGAATTTTCTCTTAAGATAAAATTTCAGTGAGATTATCTTTAAAGACAAAATTTCATTGAAATTTCCGCCTAGGACCAAATTTTAGTGAAATTTTGCAACGAAATTTCAGAGAAATTTCTTCTTTAGACAAAATTTCAGTGAATTTTTCTTTAAAGATAAACCTTCTGTGAATTTTTATCGTTAGAGAAAGATAAATTTTCGGTCAAACACAAAATTTCAGTAAAATTTTTCACAAAAAAAACAAAATTTCAGTGAAATTTTACCAAAGCTAATTTTTTCGTAAAATTTCACCGAATTTTTTTTTAAGGACAAACTGCAGTGAAAGTTTCTCTTAAGACCAAATTTCTGTGAAATTTTCTCTAAAGACAAAATTTCAGTGAAATTTTCTCTAAAGACAAAATTTCAGTGAAATTTTCTCTAAAGACAAAATTTCAGTGAAATTTTCTCTAAAGACAAAATTTCAGTGAAATTTTCTCTAAAGACAAAATTTTAGTGAAATTTTCTCTGAAGACAAAATTTTAGTGAAATTTTCTCTAAAGACAAAATTTCAGTGAAATTTTCTCTAACGACAAAATTTCAGTGAAATTTTCTCTAAAGACAAAATTTCAGTGAAATTTTCTCTAAAGACAAAATTTCAGTGAAATTTTCTCTAAAGACAAAATTTCAGTGAAATTTTCTCTAAAGAAAAAATTTCAGTGAAATTTTCTCTAAAGAAAATATTTCAGTGAAATTTTCTTTTCTCTAAAGACAAAATTTCAGTGAAATTTTCTTTTCTCTAAAGACAAAATTTCAGTGAAATTTTCTCTAAAGACAAAATTTCAGTGAAAATTTCTCCTAAGACAATATTTTAGTGAAATTTTCTCCAAAGACAATATTTCCGTGAAATTTTCTCTAAAGACAAAATTTTAGTGAAACTTTCTCTGTCTTTAGAGAAAGTTTCAGTGAAATGCAACTGCATTGCATGATGTCTCAATATAAGGATTTTGGCCTATGCTATTCTTCCCAATCTTGAAAAAGGCATAGTGGGACACGAAGAAGGCCATGCCTTTAGTCTTAGCCATAAGACTTGGTCAAGGCCCATCACAAGGAGAGTTCCTTTCTCCTTCTTCTCCTGTCGAAGATCTTCCTTTTATCCGCAAACAAACCATGGATTTACTTGGTTAAGGTTTTCACTATGCTTTTTGTCGTGAATATGCTGCCCCATCCTTTGATGAAGACCTTGGCCTTTATGAGCTGGATGGGGTTCATCATTCTAATTCAAAAGAAGAATCATTTATATGAACATTTTATTCTTATAGGCCAACCATAAGCAAAACATTTTTGTAAATTTTTCTTAAAATAGAATACAAATTCCAGTAAAATTGTTATTCTTAACTTTGGCGCTGATCTCTGTCATTTCAGTGTGCCAAGATATTATCTGAATGACAGATTTGGGCAGAAAATTTTCCTTGAACTTGAGTTTTGTTGCAATTCAAGTCACAAATAAAAGTCACCAGATGTCACATTGCTATACTCCCCAATGGCTGTTGAAGTCTCACCTAAGTACAGCAGCTTCATAAATTCTTGTTGTCTCCGAGATGAAGATGGTGATTGGAACACCTTTTGCTCAAAAACCTATCCCATCTCCCTTCACATTGCCATGACATATTTCAAATGGTTTTCTTTCTTTACATGAGTGAATGCGTTTGCTTTGGAATTTTATTTATAGACTTTGGTGCTGCCCTACCACCCCCCTCCCCTACTGCCTTGCTATATCGCTCATCCTCTTCATAACGTCAGCACTTTCTTTCCTTCCTTCCTGACACTTCCTACCAGTTCTGTAGCTTCTTCGGCGTATGTGGCCGTTGTTGTTGTTATCTGTTGGAAATAAAGAAAAAGTCTTAATCTCTCGGATGTCTACATGGGAAAACATTCACAGAGTGTCGTCTTTGTGTGAACTCCTTGAACAATGCACTAGTGTGTTGTTGGTGTGTGAAACACACACACACACACACAAATCCATTCATTCAGCTAACATTTTCACGGACACATTGTGGATTAGAGGTGTGGAAAAAAAACCACCAAAAAAAGAGAAAATTATGAAAAAAGCCTTATATGAATACATTTTTGTTTTGTAATTCCTTCAGATATTTACATAAAAATTCATATGTTTTGTGTGCTTATTTACTTACCATACCTAAGTATATGAATGTGTGTTTATTCAAATGTATATATATGCATATAATAAGCAGTATGTGGCAATATTTAGCCATGAGTACTTGTTCTCCTTGAGAAGGTTTTTTCTCATCTTCCTTTGGCTTCTGACGGACAGACGGAACAACAGAAGGAATTCAAATTGCATATGGTATTTTAAGCTCAAATGTGGGTATTAGGGTGGAGTGTAAACGAAGAGAATGGAAGAAAGATAAGTATAGGGAGAGAGAGAGAGAGAGGGAGTCTTTTAAAATCACAAGATAAGCATAACCATCGGTAAATAATCACTCTCTGAGTCATTCCTTCGTAAGCTAGAGACCTCAGATGTATCTTCCACAAAGCTGCAGAATTCCATTGAGGATTCGTTTTGACACAAGGATGATCTATCCTTGTGTCTTCTTACCTTAGCCTTATAGCAAAGGAGAAGGAGGAAGGGACTTTCCCTGTTAAGGGTCTTGACCAAGTCTAAATGACAAGTTTGGCTTAGACTAAAGCAAAGGCGTTCTACGTTTCCCAGGCTTCTTCACGATTGGAAAGTTTACGATAGGCAAAGATCTTCATCTTGAAGAATCAGGCAGTGACAATGCAGCTTAGCGAACAGGGAGGCGACGACAAGAGCATCAACGTCTCCCAAGAAGCCCGTTTACTGTGGGACCAATGATTGAGGTCATCCATATAAACCTCCACCGGAGCGAGACGATTACACACGCTCTGATGCAGGAAATCAGCAAGCGCTAAATGCATATTGCCTTAATTCAGTTGCTATAGACGACCCAGTCTATAGTTATTGGATTGAACCATGGCGACTACAAATTTATCTATGCTAACACGGGATCTCGACCGAGAACCTGCATTACAATTAACTTCTTCTATTATTTTGCGCTTTGTTTGTTTGTCCGTTCCGTATAGGCTCATAAACGGCTGAACCTATTTTCATGAAATTTTCTCAGATGGGAGAGTTTAAGCCATCGGTGAAAATTGGGTACTACAATTTATTATATCCGAAGGGGGAGCGGACCCTCCCCCTTATCCCAATTTTCAAAAACGACACGTCTTAGATATGCGTGAACCGATTTAAGCGAAATTTTCTATGTCATGGTACCTCAAAAACACGAAATTTTTGGGATCAACTAACCAGGGGGGCGCCCGATCTCAAAACCCACCCGAAGGGACATGTTTACCGACTGGGACAATATGGGTACCAAATGAAAGCTATTTAAGAGTAGAGTACGAACTTGGCATAAAAATTTCACTTTAAGCTTTATAATTTGTTGATATTGCAAGAGAGTGGAACCTTCGCCGTTACCCCAAAAACACCACCCAAAATCAAAAGTGGACCAATAAGGACAATATGGATATCAAATGAAAGGTATTGAAGAGTAGAATGCAAATATGGTATAAAAAATGGGTCCAAGTGCCCAGAAAGTCGGTGTAACCCCAAAACTGGCCAACATTTTTACAGCGTGCCAAGGACTTTCTTATAATCCCAAAGCCTGGCAGGAGGCAAGGTTGGTGTTTATACCTAAGCCCGGCAAGGCAAGTTATGCGACACTAAAAGCCTACAGACCCATAAGCCTTACGTCCTTTCTACTCAAAACCATGGTACATATTGTGGACACCATGAGCGAACTGTTCAAATACAAACAGCATGCCTGTGTCAAGGGAAGGTCGGTGGAGACTGCCCTTCACGAGGTTGTGCATAAAATAGAAGAATCGTTCGATGCCAAAACGTACACACTGGCGGTATGCATTAGAGACTGGATAAACCATATGCTAAGGAACAGGTGGATAAATTGTGTGTCCAATGACATAAATATAAGGGAGAAAGTGGCACAGAGCACGCCATAGGGGGGCATTTTATCGCCACCCCTATGGGTGACCACCATAAATGACCTATTACGGATGCTGACTGAGGAGCGATTTGAACCTGTCTGCTACGCAGACGATGGAGACCTGTTCACGTTTCCTCAAAAAGACGATTTCGATATCTGACAAGGTCAAACACTTAGATGTGATCTTGGACAGGAAACTGAATTGGAAGTGTCACATTCAGGAGCGTACTGAGAAGGCTCAAAGATGTTGGGCACTATGTAGACGGGTTGTAGGCTCGAAAAGGGGCCTGAATCCTAGGATAGTCGACTGGCTCTACAAGAGCGTGATTAGACCAATACTTACTTAAAAAACGGAGAAAAAGTGCAACATAAGGACCATAGAACAGGTTCAGAGAACATGTTGTCTTGGCATAGGCGGAGTGATGAGGACCACACCCAATAGGGCACTGGAGACTATTCCAGATATCCGACCCATTGACATACAGATTAAGTATGAGGCAGCCACTGCGGCTATGAGACTTAAGGCGATGGGAGAATGGATTGAGGGTGGGAGCAGCTCATACCATCGCGGTATAATGGAGGCGACGATAGGAAACCTGGAAGGAAGTGGAGAGGTTTCCGATCGGATACCTGAGATGAACCTTGAAGTCGGCACAGTCTTGGGTTGACGGAACTCTAGTATTGCCATCTGGAAGATCATGTTACACGGATGGATCAAAGCTAGAGGACAGAGTGAGACTGGGGGTCTACATTGAGAATCCAGGGACTGAGATCTGTTTTAGACTGCCTGACCATAACACGGTCCTGCAGGCGGAGATCCGGTCGATAACGGAATGCGTGAAGTGGTGTGGTGCCAACGCGAGGACATTGAGTGTGAACGTCTTTACTGACACTAAAATTGCCATAAGGGCAATAACAACCAGGACGGTAAGGTCACGAACAGTCTTGCAGTGTAAGAAGGAGATTAACGCCTTCTCTGAGGATGGGGAAATCCGCATCGTTTGGGTTAAACTTGGTTAATCCGAAGCCTTTCGGGTCGACGCAGTCCGTGTTAAGGGAGTGGGCGGCGAATACGAAACGGTCGGTAGGACGGCGAAAATCCTATGGGGGGATCCAGATCGTGAGAAGACGAGACTATTACTGAAAGGAAGCAAGAAGGAGGTCAGTATAGCTATTGGTATCATAACGGGACACATAGGACTACGAGCTCACTTATGTAAAATCGGTGCGGCAAGTGATAGCATGTGTAGGGCATGCGGGGAAGATGATGAGACGTTGTAGCATTTCCTTTGTCATTGCCCGGATTTCGCGTCCAACAGATACCGGTACTTAGATGGAGACACAATATCAGACATGAACCAACTTAGGGGAGTGGCATTGAAAACAATTAGGGATTTTGTAAGTAGCACGGAATTCCCTTACATTCTTTTTAGAGGTTACTTTATAGTTTTTAGAGCACACAACAAGCCGATTACTGGCTTAGGTGTATGTCCATAGTGGCATGGGACGGATTAGTATCTGAACCCTCTTTTCAACCTTCCCTAACCCCAAACTCCTCCAAGCAGACAAATTTAATATTCATATCAATATAGGGCTCAAATGAAAGGTATTCGGGAATAGATTACGGATGTGGCATGCAAAATCAGGTAGAAGTAAAGGGGGTCACCTCAAAATCCCAAAAAATGGGCATATAAGCCAATCACGACTATATTGGAGTCGGTTTGTTTGTTTGTTCTGTATAGACTCAAGAACGGCAGAACCGATTTTCTCAAAATGTTCACATATTGTGTAGGTTCGTCTGGAAAGAAACATAGACTTTATGAGCCTTACAAATATGCCATTAAACTTTGGTTTGGTATCACTTCCAACAACTGTTCTAAGTATGGTTAAAATCGGTCCATAACCTGATATAGCTGTCATATAAACCTATCCAGGTTTTGACTTCTTGAGCCTCTAGTTGGCGCAACTCTTGTCCGATATGACTGAAATTTTGCACGAGGTGTTTTGGTATCATTTCCAACAGCTGTGGTAAGTGTGGTTCAAATCGGTCTATGTTGTGATATAGCTGCCATATAAACCGATCTTGGGTATTGACTTCTTGAGCCTCTAGAGGGCGCAATACTCGTTCGATTTGACTGCACGTGGTGTTTTGGTATCACTTCCAGCAACTGTTCTAAGTATGGCTTAAATCGGTACATAACCTGATATAGCTGCCATATAAACTGATCTGGAATCTTGACATCTTCAGCTTTTAGAGGGCGCAATTCTTATCCGATTTGGCTGTGATTTTGCACGTGGTGTTTTGGTGTCACTTCCAACAACTGTGCTAAGTACGATTCAAATCGGTTCATAATCTGGTATAGCTGCCATATAAACTGATCCTGAATCTTGACTTCTTGAGCCGCTAGAGGGCGCAATTCTCATCCGATTTGACTGAAATTTTGCATGAGGTGTTTTGTTATGTTTTCCAATAACTATGCTAAGTATGGTGCAAATCGGTACTCAGCCCGATATAGTTGCCATATAAACCGATCTTGGGTCTTGACTTCTTTAGCCTTTAGAGGGCGCAATTCTCACCCGATTTGGCTGAAATTTTGTCCAACGGCTTCTCTCATGACCTTCAACATACTTGTCTAATATGATCTGCATCGATCTATAGCTTGATACAGCTTCCATATAAACCGATTTCCCGATTTTGCTTTTTGAGCCGCTTCAAGGCGCAATTATTTTCAGAATGGTCCGAAATGCACAAAACACAATGACTTCTACAATGTTCAGCATTCAATTTATTTATGGTCCGAATCGGACTATAACCTGATAAAGCTTCAACAGCATAACAGTTTATAGAACTCGACAAATTCGATCCATGGTGGATCGAATTGTTAAGGACTATACGAAAATAACAGACAGGCGGACATGGCTAAATAGTCTTAGCATTTCACGATGATCAAGAATTGATATCTTGATATGCTACAAACCGAATGGGAATTTGAATATTAGGGCGGGTTGATTTTTTTCATCGTATAGCAAAATGTTGCGATTTTTGATTTAGTTCATCCATTCAAATCGCCACGCATTCAAAACACATTGAGTTGATTCTGATCGATTTACATTAAGATATACATATTCAATCCACCCCAATTGTCTTAATCCCGCTGGCTGTACGCAGCTTTACATTGTTATGTAGATTTAAAAATGGAATTTCCATATTTCACAGTTGGTGTGCCACACACACACACACACACACTGCAAACGAATACACACAGTCTTAATATGTGGCTGCACATTACTTTTATTAATGGCCTTAAGGAGACGTAGGCTTTGCGTAATTGTCGAACAAATAATTAAAGTAAACAATCAAACGAAATTATTTATTACTTCTAACAAGTAGGCTAGTGAGTGGGGAAGGAAGCAGGAGAGGAGGGGACTTAGTATTAGATATCGTCCTTCAAAAAACAGAAAACAAACACAGCACAGTACTTGGGCATTATGTAGGGAGACAAAAGATAATGGAATAAATTATGGTCCATCAGAGTCTGCTCCGAGTCTATGAGAGGAGTAATTAAGTGGGTAATAATTTTTAAAATCCCCAAACCACAAGTGGCAATTGATGATAATATAAAATACAGCTATGGTAGTTCATCTTAACTAAAGGTTGAAAGATTTATTATGTCTTCCACTTCTTCTTCCTTTCTTTGTGGTATCATATAAATGGTAATTATATGGGATATGCGATACTGTGCATATCCCTAAGCAGCAGCAGCGGCAGCACTTCGTGTTTGTAATTTTCCTCTATTGCCTTTGTTATTCATAGAATTTGGTTTCACTTTGCTGTGATTGAGGCAATCAATTTATGAATTGTAGACTCTCCCCCCTTCTCTGCCTTTCTTTCTTTCGCTCTGTTGGCAGCAACAATGGATTTCCTCTTTGCATTGCTTCGAAAGCACCATAGAACTTCACGTGAGTGTTGGAGTGAGTGTGTGTGTTTTCCTAAGGGTGTATGCATGTCAGAACATAAGACTAAAATTGCCTTTTAATATTTCATTACAACACACACACACACACGTCCACCTTTTTGATTTGCTGTGCTTTCGTCTTCTGTTCAAATGTTCGATTCAATGTCAATGGCAGGCACCATTTAAATGTTCTTGGAAATGATGCAGCAAATCGTATGAGGCAAGGATATTTGATATTAGAGAATACAATAATCGTTTGTTTGCCTTAAAGCTGTAGGTGTAGAAGATGCTGAAGATTTTTATTTAAATTTAATGATCAATACTAAATATCATTGAATCAGTGATACTGGGGATGTTTGATGAAGGAAGGAGAAGGCAATTTTTAAAGAAAATTAAATGCTGGAAGTAGAATTACAGCAATTTTCAGCTTAAGGAATTTGGTTAAGTGTTGCCAATAAGCAGGGATGCCAACCTAGTGCTTTTCGCACTAGTTTTGGTGCTTTTTAGGTTACCAAAAATCCGAAATAGTACAGCCTAGTGCCTAACGAAAAAAAAAAACACTAAGTTGAAGCTCTTTGCGTTTCTTGTTAGCGCCTTTAAGCTTTTAGTTTTTTTGCTGTTACGGGGAGACAATGCTAAGAGAAGAGTTTCATATTGTTATAGGAATAGAGAGAAGTGTCTCCTAATCCTATATGAATAGGAAAAAAATTCTCTCATATCAATAAATAAAGTCCGTTTAAAATCTGATCAGTGGTCCTCTATTGCCGAGTCCGAACGTGAACTGCTTAACCACATCTCCCGGTAGAAAAGTCTTAAATGAATGATAACACCACAAATTTGGGCTGCAATTATGGGAGGAACACCACCATTTAAAAAATTTTCCAAAAATCCTAGTAGTGTCATTTTATCTTTTTTACCCTTCTTTATACCCACCATCATAGAATGGGGATACACTTATCTAGTCATTTCGTTTGTAACACCTTGAAATATGCGTCTAAGAACCCATAAAGTATATATATTCTTGTCTCGACGTTCTGAGTCGATCTAACCCTGTCCGTCCGACCGTCCGTCTTTCGAAGTCACGATACCGGTCGAACACATAAAACTGCCGCTTGAAATTTTGCACCGATACTTAATATCAATGTAGATCATTGGGGATTGCAAATGGGCCATATCGGTTCAGATTTAGATATAGCTCCGATATAAACCGATCTCCCGATTTGATTTCTTGAGCCCCTTTAAGCCACATTTTTTGTCCGACTTGGCTGAAATTTTGCATGTGATGTTCTGTTATGACTACCAACAACTATGCCAAGTATGGTTCGAATCGGTCTATAATCGGATATAGCTCTCATATAAACCAATCTCCCGATTTGACTTCTTGAGTCCTTGCAAGACGTAATTTTTGTGCAATTTGGATGAAATTTTGCATGTGGTGTTCGGTTATGACGAATAACAAATGTGCTAAGTACGGTCCGAATCGGCCTATAACCTGATATAGCTCCCATATAAACCGATCTTCCGATTTGAGTTTGTGGACCCTTACAAGCCCCAAATTTTGTCCAATTTGGCTGAAATTTTGCACATATAGCTCTGTTATGACTTCCAACTACTGTAAAGCTAGCCGCTTGAACATTTGCCCAGATACTTCTTACTGATGTAGGTCGTTGGGGATTGCAAATGAGTCATATCGGTTAAGATTTGGTTCAGCCCCCATATAAAGCAATCTCCAGATTTTAATTCTTGAGCCCCTAGAAGCTTAATTTTTGTCCGATTTGGCTGAAATTTTGCACAAAGACTTGAGTTACGATTTCAAACATCCATGCCAAGTATGGTCCGAATCGGTTTTAAAACAGATATAGCCCCCATATAAGCCGATCCCCAGATTTCAATTTTTGAGCCCCTAGAAGCCTCAATTTTCATCCGATTTGGCTGAAATTTGGAACAAAGACTTGAGTTATGACTTCCGATAATCATGTCAAGTATAATCCGAATGGGTTTATAAACAGATATAACCCCCAGTCTAAAGGAAGTCTAAATTCCACCTGATATTGGTCTACATGACAGCTATATCCCAATCTGGGATATATCATTGTCTCAAATTTCGGCAAAATCGGACAATAAATGCCCCTTTTATGGGCCCAAAATCTTAAATCGAGATATCGGTATATATGGCAGCTATATTCAAATCTGGGCCGATCTCGGCCAAATTGAAGAAGGACAACTCACTATCCCAAATTTCAGCAACATCGGATAATAAATATGGCTTTTATTGGCCTAAGACCCTGAAACGTAGGATCAGTCTATATGTCAGCTATATCCAAATCTGGACCGATCTGTGCTATATGGCAGAAGTCTGTAAAGGGGCTTAACATAACTTACTGTCCCAAATTTCAGCAACATCGGATAATAAATATGGCTTTTATGAGCCTAAGACCCTAAATCGGAGGATCGGTTTATATGGCAGCTATATCCAAATATGAACCGATCACGGCCAAATTGAAGGAAGATGTCGATGGGTCTAAGACAACTCACTGTCCCAAATTTCAGCAAAATCGGATAATAAATATGGCTTTTATGGGCCTAAGACCCTGAAACGTAGGATCGGTCTATATGTCAGCTTTATCCAAATCTGGACCGATCTGAGCCAAATTGACGAAGGACGTCGAGGGGCCTACCACAACTCCATCTCCCAAATTTCAAAAAAATCGGATAATAAATGTGGCTTTTATGGGCCTAAGACCCTAAATCGGCGGATCGGTCTATATGGGGGCTATATCAAGATATAGTCCGATATAGCTAATCTTCGAGCTTAACATGCTTATGGACAAAAACAGAATCAGTTCAAAGTTTCAAAGTTTACAAAGACTCTAGCGTGATTTCAACAGACAGACGAACGGACATATCTAGACATTGGATATTTCGATGTGTTACAAACGGATTGACAAAATGAGTATACCCCCATCCTTGGGTGGTGGGTATAAAAACTACTGAATGTTGGTCGTTGGGGATTGCATATCGGTTCAGATTTGGATACAGCTCCCGATTAGACATCTTGAACCTTTAAAAACCGCAATTTTTATTCGACTTCGCTAAAATTTAGCATGAAGTGTTCTGCCACGATTTCCAACAAATGTGCGGAGTACGGTCCAAATCAGGGTATAATCTGATATAGCTCCCATATTATCCAAGATTTGGCCCGGTCAAACTTATTACGTTTTTACTTTTTTTATTGCAAATTTGCCCACGGACATTCCATTAAGGAACAGGTTCAAACTTCTTACATATCAATGAGTGATGTCCGATTCAAGTTTAAGCTCAATGATAAGGGACCTCCTTTTCATAGCCGCGTGCCGCAGAGCGACACCTCTTTGGGGAGAACTTTTTTCATAGCATAGTACCTCACAAATGCCGCCAGCATTAGGTGGAGATAACCACCTCTGAAATATTTTCTTTTTTTTTATTATATTTTTTTATTTCTTAAAAATTTTTCATTATTTTTGTCCAAATTTAGGAATACAATTGAAATTTAATAAACTGCTCATTTCAGCTATGTCTTTGTCTATCTTTTATACCCATGAATGTAGGGACATTATGGAGGCCCTGGCATTTCTCCCTCTACTCATGTATTATATCTAGGATTTTAACAATCAATTTTACATTTTTTTTAGATTTCCCAGAAAGCACATTCACCATTTTTTATTGGCTTTTTTGATTTTGCCGAATTTTTTATTTGCCTCTTGAAACAGACAATAAGGCCATTTAATGCGATGCCAGGACACATTCGCCTTATGTTGTCTGAGACAAGACAATGACATCAAACATTCATTGTCGGTGACCTTAGAATGTTAAGTTCATGATAGACCTACAGCTTCTTCTCCTTAAATATTCTGAATTTCTCTACACATCCATAGAAAAATTTTCTTTGTGCAGACAAAAGCGCCAATGCGAATGTTTGCCTATTTCCATGATAATTTCATTAAATTATGATACAAGGTAAACAAAGAAAAATTCGTCCTAAGCAGGTTTAATTGAAATCATGAAATTTTTTAGAAATTTGGGGGATTTATTACAAACAAAAAAATATATAAAATAAAAGTTTTTTTAATATGAATTTGAGGGGTATCTCAACAAGTTCCTTATAATAGCCTTAAAACCTACGGCACGTTTAGAAGAGTCCTTAAGTATAATGGAGTCCCTTCTGGGACTTGTTTAGTTTTATGTTCGCTAAGAGATTGTCCCACAAACATGACATAGAAAATAAATACATAATCTTTAATAGTTTCATAAAATGAAAAATAATTTTTTTTCATGAGCGGAAACATAAAACATTAACGGGTTATAAACACTTGAAGGCTTTTGATGGCATTTAAACTGCATCCGTTATATTTTTATTATTCATTCTATGGTAACAACAGACAAGAAATACATGCCAACTTTGATGCAATCTGTGTGTGTGTGTGTGCGTGTGTGTGTGCTTGAAAGGAAATTAAAACAACAAAGGCATGCTTTAAAATTTCCTTGTGGAGTTTTTTATAGACTTTTATTCAGACTGTTAACTGAATATCTCTGATGTTGTGGTCTTCTTAAGAACTAGAAGCACTTTGTGCGTGTATTTGGTTGAAATCCTTCATTTAAAAAAAAACATTTTTATTTATTTTATTTTATTTTATTTTATTTTGTCTGCTGTATTCAGTTACTCTTACGATGAGCAGGGTAATCCATAAACAAACACAATCAAACAGTGACAAATATATGTATATTTTGAGAACCATCCATGTTTTATATGATAAAATCGTAATTCCCATTCATCACTTCTAAAAATCTCGTTTCCATATTCCCAGCTTTCGTATTGCTTATGCGTATCAACATACAAAATAAACGCATCAATTTAGCTTATATCCTAGATGTATTTTGTGTTATTCTCTAATTGCAGTTTAAATCATTTGTTAGGGGATTGGGAAGCTGAATTAAAGGATCATACCATCATCCCTTTAAACCCTTATAAATATTTGAAAACCTAGAGTCGCCAACAAGTTGACATGAAACATATGCTGTGTGGCACATATGTGAGTTAGTATGTGCACATACAAACTAAGTCTTATGCATGCATAGAGAGAAAATATTACAATTTAATAATGATACAATTTGCAATTTTTATATTGTTTACGAACTCAATCACCCACACATCCACACATACCCTCTCTCTCATTAATTCACATCAAGCCATACGGTTTAAGATATTTACACACACTGTACTACTTCTTGGTACAATAAACCAATGAACCGAACAATGACAGCCTTTGTTACTTCACTTATTCTCCAACAACATTTATAAGGGATCTTTCACACACACACACACACATACTCACAGAAATGCTTTTTAAATTTATGGATGTAAGGAAATGGGTCGCATAGAAAAGTGTCATTTGAAGACATTGAGGCCCAGTGTTGTGTTTTGTTTTGCAGTATAGTTTGTTTATTATTTTTGCTGGCTTTTACTGCGATGGCGTTATGGGAAGTTCATTGGTATTGATCTCAGAGCCACTTGCCAAAGTTCATTTGTTTTAAAGCCATCGCTTGTGACCCAATTATGTCAAACACAAATAAAAGCTAAATACTGGGACACAAATCGAAACAAATATTGACTGGATGAAGAGGTATATTTTAGTACGATTGGGGTATTTAAGTATTTTACTTTTTTAACAACAACAAAAGTCGTAGAGGAGGGACATTTTTTTATTTCGAGGATTTTTTATTTTATTACAAATTTGTCCTTGTATATTCCATTAAGGAACAGGAGCAAAATTCTCACATCAATGAGTTCTGTCCGATGTAAGTTTAAGATGAATGAAAAGGGGTAACCTTTTTATAGCACAGTTCGAACGGCGTGTTGCAGTACTACACCTCTTAGTGCAGAAGTTTTTACATGGCAAAGTACCTCACAAATGTCGCCAGTATTAGAAGGGGAAATTTGGTACGGGCATGTTTTTCGGCCTAGAAACGAAGCCTACTGAAATTGGAAAAAGTCGGTTCAGATCTGGATATAGCTCCCACATATATGTTCTTCCGATTTGCAGTAATAATGGAATTAAATAGTCATGTGTTAACCGATTCTTTTGAAATTTGGCAGGGAGGATTTTCTTTGCACTCTCGACATAGTTTCATAGAAATCGGTTTAGATTTAGATATAGCTCTCATATATATATATCTCCCGATTTTCAATCCTAGAGCCTCTGCCAGCGCATTTATTGACCAATCTTCTCAAAACTTCATACAACGTTTTCCTTGATGACTTCCCCAATGTTTATAAAGTTTGCTCGAAATCGGTTCAGATTTAGATATAGCTCCCATATATATGTTCATCCGAGTTGCAGTAAGATTGCAATAAAATGGTCATTTGTTAACCGTTTCTCACGAAATTTGGCAGGAAGAATTTTCTCTTGACTCTCACCATTACTGATTGACCCATCTTGCCAACATTTTGCAAAACGCTTTCATCGACGACTGCCATAGTATCTGAGAAGTTTGCTCATAATCGGATCAGATTTAGGTAAATCTCTCATATATATGATGGTCCGATTTTGAGAAATATAGTAATAAAGTGCTATTTTTTTTTAACCGATTCTCTCGAAATTTGGCAGGAAGGATTTTCCTATGATTTTCGACATCACTGGTCAATTTCATAGTAATCAACCCAGATTAAGATTAAGATAAAGCTATCATATATATATTGGGTTGCCCAAAATGTAATTGCGTATTTTTTAAAAGAAAGAAAATGCATTTTTAACAAAACTTAGTATGAACTTTAATCAAATATACTTTTTTTACACTTTTTTTCTAAAGCAAGCTAAAAGTAACAGCTGATAACTGACAGAAGAAAGAATGCAATTACAGAGTCACAAGCCGTTGAAAAAATTTGTCAACCCCGACTATATGAAAAATCCGCAATTACTTTTTGGGCAACCCAATATATCGCCCGCATTTTACCCCAAGAACCTCTGCACGCGCATTGTTTGCCCAATGTTGACAAAATTTTGCACAAGGCTTTCCTCGACGACTTTCACATTATCTAAGCAGTTTGCTCGAAATAGGTTCAGTATTTGATATAGCTCCCATATATATGTCCGCCAGATTTTGGATAATTTGCCATAATGTTGTCATTTGTCAATCGTAGTTAATACAGTTTGAACATATTTGCTCGAAATTTAATACGGATTGTTTAATAACTCATCTGCAAACATCTGCCGAGGTCCATCAAAATTGTTTCGGAATTAGATATAGCTCCCACTTTGTACCCATAGGGTAGGTGTAGGTTATTAAAAAGTCGGCACCGCCCGACTTTTGCCTTTCCTTACTGGCTTTATGTAAGATTCGTTCTGCCTTTCATTCGAGACCCTATGTTACCAGATTGCGCTACATGCTGCTTTGGTTGTGTGAGGTTGAGGGCAATCCCTCACACAATCCTCTTCTGAAATTGAAAATTTTTTACCTTAAAACTTAAGCAAAAACACTGTATCCTCTTTCCTTAATCTGTTTTAACTATCCGCCAACTATTTCATTTATTAAGTTAATAGAATGGCCACACAATTAATGACGTTGACTCCTTTTAATGTTGAAATAAGTGCAATGCCAAAGTTGTATTTAACCGTTGCCAACATATTAAACAGCAAACGTCATTGTACATCGTCGCAGCTTAAGCAGCTGACAGATCTTCATCATCAAGTAGGGCCACACATACCCACACCCCAATAGTGATCTCTTTTAGCCGACTCTTTCTCTCGCACATACCAGCCACCTCTCGCACTTTAACCACTAATAGTCCCACCTATGGCTTTGCATTCAGACCCATAACAAATGCTACAACAATTTGCTGTGTTTCTGCTTTTTCTTCTCTGATATAACATTTATTTCCTCATTTTCATGGATTTTATTTTCGGAATATTAATTTTCATATATATTCTGCATATCTCTGGAAAAGTAACTTTTGATTGACATCACATCCCACAACACCTTTACCTAAATAGTGATAATATTTCTCTCGCACCATGTGTTTCTCTTACTCTCACCACTAATACTCACACCTATGTCATTGCACTCACACCCATAACGAATGCTACAACAACTAATTGGTGTGTTTCTGCTTTTTCTTCTCTTATTGAAAAATAATTCCTCTTTTTCATGGGTTTTTGTTTTCGGAAAATTAATTTTCATATATATTCTGCATATCTCTGGAAAAAATAACTTTCGATTGATGCCAATTTCATTAAAAGTCGCTTTTACAAAACCCACCCACTGCATTTGACCTTTAGCTATGAACTTGCTTGTATTGTTGTGCCGACTAGCAAAACGTATTCGAGCTACAACAACAACAACAATGCAAATGCATCGCACGTTAAAGCCGAGTCTTAAGAAATTGGCTGACTTACATGCTATGTAGGGCCACGCACATCACACCGCACAACACCTTCACCTAAATAGTGCTACTCTTTCTCTCGCACCAGTTCTTTCTCTTACTCTCACTACTAATACTCCCACCTATTTATTTGCATTCAATGCCTTAGAAAAAAAAACAACAATAATTTGCTGTATTGAAGCTTCTTCTTCTTTTATTGAAAATTAATTCCTCATTTTTATGGCTTCTCTTTAAGGAAAATTAGTTTTTATATATATTGGTCGCTTCTCTGGAAAAAATATTTTTCGATTGAAGGCAATTTCGTTGAAATCGATTCAGCGGTTGGCCGTAATATGTACCACAAAGTCGCCTTTATAAAACCCATGGCCGTTTAATCTTTAATCTTATATATAAAAATCAATGTGTGTAAAAGCGTGCTAAGTTCGGCCGGGCCGAATCTTATATACCCTCCACCATGGATCGCATTTGTCGAGTTGTTTTCCCGGCATCTCTTCTTAGGCAAAAAAGGATATAAGAAAAGAGTTGCTCTGCTATTAAAACGATATCAAGATATGGTCCGGTTCGGACCACAATTAAATTATATGTTGGAGACCTGTGTAAAATGTCAGCCAATTCGAATAAGAATTGCGCCCTTTGTGGGCTCAAGAAGTAAAATAGAGAGATCGATTTATATGGGAGCTGTATCGGGCTATATACCGATTCAGACCATAATAAACACGTATGTTAATGGTCATGAGAGAATCCTTCGTACAAAATTTCAGGCAAATCGGATAATAATTGCGACCTCTAGAGGCTCAAGAAGTCAAGACCCCAGATCGGTTGGCACATACTTGGCACAGTTGTTTGGTATCATAACAACACACGTCGTGCGAAATTCCATTCCAATCGGATAAGAATTGCGCCCTTTAGAGGCTCAAGAAGTCAAGACCCAAGATCGGTTTATATGCCAGCTATATCAGGTTATGGACCTATTTGAACCATACTTTGCACAGTTGTTGGATATAATAACAAAACACGTCGTGCAAAATTTTATTTCAATCGGATAAGAATTGCACACTTTAGAGGCTCAAGAAGTCAAGACCCAAGATCGGTTTATATGGCAGCTATATCAGGTTATGGACCGATTTGAACCATACTTGGCGCAGTTGTTGCATATCATAACAAAACACGTCGTGCAAAATTTCATTCTGATCGGATAAGAATTGCGCACGCTAGAGGCTCAAGAAGTCATGACCCAAGATCGGTTTATATGGCAGCTATATCAAAACATGGACCGATATGGCCCATTTACAATACCAACCGACCTACACTAATAAGAAGTATTTGTGCAAAATTTCAAGCGGCTAGCTTTACTCCTTCGGAAGTTAGCGTGCTTTCGACAGACAGACGGACTGACGGACGGACGGACAGACGGACATGGCTAGATCGACATAAAATGTCGCGACGATCAAGAATATATATACTTTATGGGGTCTTAGACGAATATTTCGAGTAGTTACAAACAGAATGACGAAATTAGTATACCCCCCATACTATGGTGGAGGGTATAAAAACGGCTGAACCGATTACCTTGAAGTGTTCACAGATTATGTAGGTTGGTCTGGAAGGAAACATAGGCTATATGTTTTGATATCAGAAGGGGAACGGACCCTCCCCTTTACTCCAAAAGTTCTACCCAAAAATAAAAGTTGACCGATCGGAACAATATGGGACTCAAATAAAAGGTATTCAGGAATAGAGTACGAATTTCAAATTAAAAATTTGATCCAAGTAAATGGGGAGCCGCCCCAACTCCAAAACAATCTAAACCTGGTTTATTAGACGAGCATGACAATATGGGACTCAAATTAAAGGTTTTCGGGAGTAGATTACGAATATAGTCGGGAAGAAGGGATACGCTTTATAATGTGTTCATATCGAAAGGGGGCCCTCCTCCGTTACCCCAAAAACACCACTCAATATCAAATGTGGACCGATAAGGAGAATATGGGACTCAAATCAAAGGTATTGAAGAGTAGAATACGAATATGGTATTAAAAATTGGGTCCAAGTACCCAAGAAGTCACCCTAATCCAAAAACTAAAAGCATAAAAATGAAAAGTCCATACCAATAAGGGGCTCAAATGAAAAGTATTCGGGAATAGATTTGGCATACAAAACCAGATCGAAGTGTAGGGGGCCACCACACCCTCCAGCCCAATAAGCAGCCCAAATGGGCTTATGACCCATTATGACTATATGGGATTCGGTATGTTTGTTTGTTCCATAGAATCAAAAACGGCTGAACCGATTTTCTTAGAACTTTCACAGATTGTGTTGGTTTTTGTGGAAGAAAACATAGGTTATATAATTTTTTGATATCGGATGGTGGCGGAACCTCCCCCTTACCTAAAAACGCCATTCAAAATCAAAAGTGCACTGATAGGCACAATATGGGTATCTAATGAATGGTATTGGAGACTAGAAAACGAATATCGTATTTAATTTTGGATCCAAGTACCCAGCGGGCCGTCAAAACCCCAAAATTCCTCTAAACAGATATACGTCGTTCCTATCAATATGGGACTCAAGTGAAAAGTATTCGGCAGTAGATTACAAATATGGCATAAAAAATTAGGTCCAAGTCCAATGGGAGGTCGCTCCACCCCCAAATGGGCATAACAGCCGACCATGGCTATATGGGATTCGCATGAAAGATTATTGGGAGTAGATTACGTATAAGACATTACAATTTGCGTTCAGGTATAGGTGGCGCTTTTCCTCCTTAAACTATGTCGGAAAGGTTAATTGACCCACAATGGTAATATGAGACTCAAAAGAAAGGTATTTGAAAGTAGAAAACGAATTAGATATATAATTTTTGGAGCCAAGTCACTTCCTAAACTGAGCTTAATTTCCGACTATAGCAATATGGAGCTCAAATGAACGATATTTGGGAGTAAGAACGAATTTAATATCTATTTTTAGGGCAAAGTGCCGGTGGGCATAAAACACCCTCCAAACGGTTCCTACTTATCGACCATGGTAATATGGGGCTCAAATTAAAAGGGTTTTGGAGTGGAGCACGAATTGGATATCCATATTTGAGGTGATGTGATGTCTCCCCTAAAAATCACTTCTCATAACCCTTATTTTCAAAAATTACAGATTTCGGAGATTATGTGATTCGTTCGAAATTTTTTTGCACTCTCACAGTCACCAATAACAAAACATGGTTACGGGTCGGGTGCCGCGGGTGCCGCCCAAAACCCGCTAAATGGATATATTGACCTGACCAATCATGACAATAAAGAGCCATGTGTTTGTGAAGCCTCCCACTCCAAAACACCTCCCCATTATATAAAAGCTATTTGGGGTGGAAATTGATTGATTTTCGGGAAATTGATATTCATTTTCGGGACAAAGGCCTGGGATCCACCCACCCTCAAACACAACTTATTTACTGATCATGTCATTATATGGCTCATATGAAATGTGTTTCAAAGAAGATCACGAATCTTATATTTACTTAAATTACCAAGTTACCACCCCCGAAACACACCCTAAACCGGAAATATTTTCCAATACGGTAATATAGGACACAAAAGAAAGGCATTTGGGAGTAGAGTAAAAGTAAACCCAGGAACCGAGCAGGGGCAAACTTCTCACACATCAATGAGAGCTTTCCGATTCAAATTGAGTTTATCAATGATAAAGGACCTTTTTTTATAGCCGTGTCCAAACGGCGTGCCGCAGTGCGACACCTCTTTGGGAGAATTTTTTACATGACCATGTGTGGTGCATTGCAAATGTTGCCAGCATTAAGAGGTGATAACGACCGCTTTAAATTTTGTCCGATGTCATAAGGGGACATAGGCTACAGTGGCACGAATTCGATATCCTCATTCAGGGCGAAGTGTCCCCAGAGTTAAAGAAGAAGCTGCTGAAAACCCACCGCTGAAAAAATTGTTTGGATGTTCTCGCCACTATTCCCAGGCGTTCTGCGTCATAGGTGGACATGCTCTGTGCTATTTTATTACTTTATTTTAATGTGTCATGCATTTACATAACAATTTAGTTATTTTTTGTTATTCTTCCTTCTTGATTACGCCCAGTAATTTCATGCAGCATATGCTGCAGCTGTTACCATGAAATGGCATCATTCGATTAAAAAAAACCCACAAAGTCTAAACAGAAATGTGCAAAAAAATATGTCTTTTATGTACTTAAATAAAAATAAACCATTTTCCTATCATTTTCAACGTTCTCCATGACATAAAGCTCCATTTCTCATCAATAAGTTTTTGAAAAATTCTTGGTTTCTAAAAACTTCCAACGTCCACATCTATACAAACAGGAAGAGAAACAATGACAAAATGACAGTGATGACAGCCGAACAGATATACAACAAACGGTATAACACAAAATATCCAAAGCACACCAATACACTTCGTCTTTTAGCAATCAAACGCACATGACGCTGTTACGACAAAATGAGTTTTTGATTGACACAACACAAGAGACATTTGCAATTTGACAACAATCAAATCAGGCCTCCTCCCTCCCTCCCAACCTCGCCATGTCAAGTCAAACAAACAATGATAGATTTCACAAGGAAAGTCAAACAACACGTTTAAATTTCCTTTATAACAGCGAAACGGCTTCTAACGGAATTTGAATACGGGATGCAATGACAAGAAATCGGGATAGATAAAAACTTCTTCGTGTGGCATATGATGCAAATGTACAGTGGGCTGGGAATTTATGTATGGATGTATGCAGTGGAACCACTCTTTCTCAGGACACTGGATGCTTCAAGACCTCACGAGGGAAAAAGAAAAATGACGAATCCATTTATGTTGGTTGGTTGATGAGGATCTTTTTTGTAAGCTGTCAGCGAAAATTTCATTATTTTTAAGCCATCGCAGTTGGAAGATATCATTCCACTGCTTTCTCACCTGCCCCTGGATGTGTACGGAAATTCATTAAGAGAATATCCAACGATTCTTGTGAGGATGAACTCCTGGTGGAATCAGAAGTCGAGGCCAACACAACAGTGGTGGAAGTTCTGAATCCTGACTATGGTCTGGTTTCCACAGATAAATCTCCAACATTGTAAGACCGCTTCGGCGGCACTAAAAGTCCTCCTGATGGCAGGGGGATTTGACGTGGTTCTTGTTCAGGGACGATGGGTGTGTGGAGGAATGGTTCGTGGGCTTCGAATTCTGGGATTTAAATTACTCTAGGGTACGGGGAATAAGAGACACAGAGCCTGTATTCTTGCAAAGAGTAGTCTAAACCTTTTTCTTCTTCCGCTGCTAAGCACTAAAGATTTAGTAGTAGCCAACCTTGAAATTCATAGGTCTCATTACTGGCTGGCTTCTTTATGTATGACACACGATTCAGAGATGCCGCCTTCAAACCTTAAGTTGCTGGTTGGAGCCGCTTCTGTAGAGAAGAAGAGTCTCATTGTAGAAAGTCATGCTAATGTGCATCACCAGTTATGGGGAAGTTCGGATGTCAACGAAAGGGGAGAGTTGCTTATCGAATATATTATGAGTTGCAATCTGGCGATTTGTAAGAAAGGGAATAAACGGACCTTAGTACCAGGAACAGGCAGGCGATACTATTGGGTTGCCCAAAAAGTAATTGCGGATTTTTCATATAGTCGGCGTTGACAAATTTTTTCACAGCTTGTGACTCTGTAATTGCATTCTCTCTTCTGTCAGTTATCAGCTGTAACTTTTAGCTTGCTTTAGAAAAAAGTGTAAAAAAAGTATATTTGATTAAAGTTCATTCTAAGTTTTATTAAAAATGCATTTACTTTCTTTTAAAAAATCCGCAATTACTTTTTGGGCAACCCAATAGATATTACCTTTGTATCTGAAGATATAACCGCAAGAACATGCGACTGTCAAGTGGACCACAGCTCTGAACATGGTTACATTATTTTCAGCCTTGGAGTAAATACTGCAGAAGTGGTCCCTCGGCTAAACAGAAGAAAGGGGGATTGGGATAAATTTAGGAAAATATTCTGCACGTCTATCCCTTCTAGACCAGAAAAGGAGGAGGAAACTTTCAGAGGATATATACATAGTGGTCAGGCGGATCACGAAGGCCCCGAATGACTCGCTTGTGCCAGCATGTCCTAGTGCCCAGCCAAGGGGCAAACAGCGAGCGCCATGGTGGACCCCAAAGCTGGTTGGTCTAAAGAAGGACTGCAGAGAACTCTTCAACAGAGCGAAAGCCAAAACAGCACCACACGATTGGGACATCTATAAGATTGAGGTAAAAACATATAAGGGCGAGCTGAGAAATGCTCAAAACAAATCCTGGGTAGAATTCTGCAGCTCCATGGAGGATACATTTGAGGCCTCTAGGCTAAGGAAGATTCTAGGAAGTATATTCAGAAGTCAGATAATGTATGAACAATGCCCAGTTAGGAAACACTAGAACTACTCGTTGATACACACATTTCCCGGGAAATTCTCCAAAGGACAACGTGGCACCAGATCACGGCAAGCTGAAAAAGGCTCTGAACAAATCCTGGGTAGAATTCTGCAGCTCCGTGGAGGATACATTTGAGGCCTCTAGGCTAAGGAAGATTCTGCCCTTGAGACCTATTACGGTGGGGTATATTCAGAAGTCAGAGAATGATGGACAATGCCCAGTAAGGAAACACTAGAACTACTCGTTGATACACATTTCCCGGGAAATTTTCCAATGGACAACGTGGCACCAGAACGCGGCGAGCTGAGAAAGGCTCAGAACAAATTCTAGGTAGAATGCTGCAGCTCCGTGGAGTATACATCTGAGAGGCCTCTAGGCTAAGGAAGATTCTGCCCTCGAAACTGATTACGGTGGGGTATATTCACAGAAGTCAGAGAATGTATGGACAATGTCTAGTGAGGAAACACTAGAACTACTCGTTGATACACACATTTCCCGGGAAAATCTCCAACGGACAACGTGGCACCAGAACGCGGTGAGCTGAGAAAGGCTCAGAACAAATTCTAGGTAGAATTCTACAGCTCCGTGGAGGATACATCTGAGGCCTCTAGGCTAAGGAAGATTCTGCCTTGAGACCTATTACGGTGGGGTAAATTCAGAAGTCAGAGAATGTATGGACAATGCCCAGTAAGGAAACACTAGAACTACTCGATGATACACTTTTCCCAGGAAAATCTCCAACGAACAACGTGGCGCCAGAAGAGGTTGTCACTGATATGCATTCATCGGAGGCTATTAGGGAAATTGTGTCTGAGCTAAACATCCTTTGGGCGATAAGAAGTTTCGACTCCTTTAAGTCGCCAGGCCCTGATGATATGACACCGGTTGAATAACAAGCTGTGTCTGATAGACTGGTTCCCTGGCTTAGGGAGATATACTCTGCTTCTATTAGAATGTCATATATACCTGTGGGATGGAGGGACTCAAAGGTCATTTTCATATCGAAAGCAGGAAAACCCTACCACAAGAAGGCGAAAGATTTGCGTCCTATTAGTCTGTCATCCTTTATGCTGAAGACTATTTAGAGGTTGATAGAAACATATCTTGGGGCAAAGATCCCTGGAGATGGCCTATCGCGGCAGCAAATGCAAATTTTGCCCATGAACATTCCACTAAGGAACAGGGGCAACTTCTCACATGCCCGATTCAAGTTTTAAGCTCAATGATAAGGGGCCTCCCTTTTATAGCCGAGTCCGAACGGCGTACCGCAGTGCGCCACCTCTTTAGAGAGAAGTTTTACATGGCATTGTACCTCACAAATATTGCCTCCATTAGGAGGGGAAAACCACTGTTGAAAATTTTTTTCTGATGTTCTCGCCAGGATTCGAACCCAGGCGTTCAGCGTCATAGGCGGACATGCTAACCTCTGCGCTACGGTGGCCTCCTGTCGCGGCAGCAGCATGCATAAAGTAAAGGCAGGTGCTATGAAACAGCCCTAGTCGGCTACATAGAGGGTTCTCTCGCTGCCAAGGAATATACAATGGTAGCATTTCGTGACAATGTAAAATCGACGTGAATCACGAAGGAGTTGGGATTTCTAGGCATCAACTCTACCGTAAGAAAGTTTATTAATAACTTATTGAAATAAGCATTAGGACAGACTTGAGAACTGTGAATCTAAAAAGTTGGATCAGCAGAGGAACACCTCAAGGACGTGTACTATCTCCTCTACTTTGGAATATAGCCATTAACAATATATTATTGTCTCCGGGAAGAAAAAGGTGTAAAAGTGGTCGCGTATGCTGATTAAATGGCAATTGCGGCTAGGGGAAAGTTTCCCAGAACTCTAAGAGATATACTTAGGATGCTCTACGTACAACAGCAAAGTGGGCTACCGTCTGGATATAAATCCGTGCAAGACAGAAGTAGTCCTTTGCATCAGGAGATACAAGTTACCTTAGGTTGAACCAGTCTCCATGGGTGGAGAGAATGGTACATTTACAGAAAGCGCAACATATCTGGGTGTTATGCTGGACAGGAAATTGAACTTCAAATCCAACATTTTGGAAAGGGCAAGAACGGCCACTCTTGCCCTATACACCTGCAAGAGAGACATTGGCAAAAGTTGGGAGTTTAGACCGCGTGTCATGCATTGGGTATATACAGCAGACCACAACACCACAGACATATGGTGTTGTGGTCTGGTGGACGGTGCTTCAAAAGTCCAACTACTGTTCAATAGTTAACCAGATCCAGAGGATGGCTTGTTTGTGCATCACAGCCGCACTTAGGACAACACCATCTGATGCACTGAATTTACTGCTACATCTTATGCCTGTGGACATTGTGGATAGACAAATTGCTGCTACCACTGCCGTGAGATTAAGGAAGCTTAGTCATTGGTCCATGTGGCGGCTAGGGACACTGTGTTATCATTGATACAACTACTGTTTAATACTCAGCCGGATCCATAGGATGGCTTGCTTGTGTATCACAGCCGCACTGTTGACGACATCGTTTCATGCACTGAATTTAATGCTACATCTAATGCCCCTTGACATTGTGGCTAGACAAATTGTTGCGACCACCGCCGTGAAGCTTAGGGAGCTTTCTATTTGGTCATGTCCCTGAGCCGCTTTTTGATAAAAAGTACTGTAGCACTATTCCTGATAGAACCGATTGGAACAACGATATCCCTGGTAACAGAAGTTACATAGACTTCTTTACTGATGGTTCCAAACTAAACGACCAGGCGTGATTTGGGTTGTACTCTAAAGATCTAGAACTGGTTATATCGAAAAGATTACCCGACCACTGTAGTGTGTACCAAGCGGAGATCCTTGCAATTAAGGAAGTGGTGGAATGGCTAAGATATAATGTCATAACGACGATTGTCATAAATATCATCTCAGACAGCCAGGCAGCCATTAAATCCCCGCAAATTTTGCAAATTTTGCCCATGAACATTCCACTAAGGAACTAATCAATGAGTGCAGTCCGATTCAAGTTTAAGCTCAATAATAAGGGACCTCCTTTTGCAGCCGAGTCCGAACGGCGTGCCGCAGTGCGCAACCTCTTTGGAAAGAAGTTTTACTTGGCATTGTACCTCACAAATGTTGCCAGCATTAGGAGGGGAAAAACACCGCTGAAATTTTTTTTCGATGGTCCCGCCAGGATGCAAACCCAGGCGTTCAGCGTCATAGGCGGACATGCTAACCTCTGCGCTACGGTGGCCTCCCTCCCATTAAATCCCTGGAAGACGTATTTCTGAACACAAAACCGCCCTCGAATGTCGCAGATCTCTCAACGAGATAGCTTAACAGTGCAAAATTCACCTGTTCTGTGTGCCGGGCAACAAAAAGATTCCAGGGAATTGTAGAGCGGTTGAGATTGCGAGACTAGGTACTACCCTACACATTCCAGGGATACTGGAATCTCTGGGTATGCCTCTAGCGACATGTAAGCTAAGTTTTCAGGAACAGGCCCGAAGGATACGGATGATAGATGGTCACAAAGAGGGGACTCTGAGCATTCCTAAACTATTTGGCCTAATCTAGACTTGAAGAGGTCTACCGCTTTGCTGTCTTTTTCTAGAACATACATCGCAGTCATTGTGTCTGTCATGACAGGTCACTGTCAAATCCGGAAAACATGCTGACAAACTTTTGCAGAAGCTATGAGGACATTGAAGAAGAGGAGACTGTGTGTGTGTCTCGCTCTAGTAGTCAGAAGGAGTTGGATGTGAGGATACCGAAGAAGAAGAGACTATAGAACACCTTCTGTGTGTGTGTCCCGCTCTAGCAGTCAGAAGGAGTTCCACTTTAGGTTCTCATTTCTTTGAGAACCTGTCTGATTTAGCGGATGTGAACATTCGCAAGTTGTTTTGATTTTTAAAGCGATCTGGATGGTTCAATTTTAGGAACTAGAGGACTTCTTCCTTCACCTTTCCTATGGTATCACAATAGACGAAAACGTCTAAGTGAGTCTGGTGAATTCTGGCGACAATATAAAAAAAACTGGGTTCGAATTCTGGCGATTCTGGCGATATAAAAAAAACCTAACCTTATCTAACCTAACCTAAGGCCTTCTGAAATTGCTCTGCAAAAGGCATCGATCTGCGACATGCCTTTCAGACTTGCCTATAAAAGGAAGGTTCTTTGTAATGGAAAGAGTAGACAAAGAGTAGACATTTCGCATTCTGGCCACAATGAGAATCATTTTTTAGGAAAAGCGGAAAATGGAAAAAAGTCATGGGAGAAATTCGAGAAGTTGAATCATTAGTCACCATGACTCTCTCGAGCTCTCTCAAATCGCCTTAAGCCAGCACCTTTTTGACCGGCCAAAACTTTGAATTGATGGGTCATTCGCCGTAAAACACTGACTTGGCACCCACTGACTTTGGGTTATTCCCGCACATTAAGATAACAATGCGTGGTCAATGATTTTCCTCGTCAGAAGCGTTGAAAAACCATATTTAGTGGTGTCTCCGTTGGACAATTAGTTCAAGCACATGCAAAAGTACATAAATCATACTGGACGATCCTTTGAAAAACAACGAAACCATATTAGATGAAAAAATTTGCATTGTCATTATTAGGCCGGAAATTTTTGTAGCAGCTCTCGTACACTTAGGTTAAGTTAGGTTGAAAAGAGGGTGCGGATAATAATCCGCCCTATGCCACTGTGGACATACACCTTAACCAGTAATCGGCTTATTGTGCGCTCTAAATACTAAGAAGTAAGAGCGTGCAAAGTTCGGCAGGGCCGAGTCTATATACCCTCCACCATGGATCGCATTTGCCGAGTTTTTTTTTCGCGGCATCTCTTGTCAGCAAACAAAGAATAATGGATAAAAATTGTTGTGCTATATGAAGTTATAGTCCGATTCAGACCATAAATGAATTGAATGTTGAAGAGCATAGTAAAAGTCATTGGATAATATGTCAGTCCATTCGGATAAGAATAGGCAGTCAGGAATCGGGAAATCGTATGTCGAAGGTCATGGGAGAAGCCGTTTTAAAAGACTTCAGCTAAATCGGATAAGAATTGCGCCGTATAATGGTCGGACAGTCTAAAACAGTTCTCAGTCCCTGGGTTCTCAATGCAGACCCCCAGGCCCACTCTGTAAATTCCCAGTCCCACTCTGTCCTCTAACTTTGAACTCTGGTATTGTCCAAATGACAATACCAATTCAAAGGAAATCTCCGATCGATGGGCTCGTGTTGAAAGTGAAACAAACATAAATTGTAAATTTTAATGATCTCCGCTCTAAGAGACAAAAAACTTGAAAATGAGAAAATTCGGCAGAGCCCGGCGGGATTCGAACCTGGGCACACGGAGTAACAACGAGAGCCGTTGCCATTGTCTAGCGTTCGAACCCATCAATACAACTACCAACAGATGCACAGATCATGTGTACCACGAAAGTGATGTAATTGTCGCAGAAAAAAAGACTGTCATTACACAAGAACACATGCATTGGGAAAAAATACAGTTAATAGATAGGGTTGTCGAGTATGTTTAACGCGATAATTGTATCATAGAGACGTTTTCGCAATTACGATACGATACGCAATGCGATTCAAATACAACATACCAACGCACGGCGCTTGAAGCCTCTCCTTCGTACACTTCAAGGCTATTCGTGAGCTTACCGTCTTGGATGTTATTGCCCTGATAACAGGCCATCCTCCATAAAGATGTTCACACTCGAAGTCCTTGCGTAAAAACACATCATCTCTTGCATTCCGTGATCGCCCGTATCTCTGCCTGCTGGATCGTTTTATGGTCAGGCAGTCAAAAATAGTCTTTAGTCCCTGGATTCTCAATGAAGACCCCCAGGCCCATTCTGCCCACCAGCCTTGATCCATCTGTATATCATCATCTCTCAGATGACAATACCAGAGTTCCGTCAATCCAAGACTGTGCCTCTGGCCGCAGTGCCTGGCACTCGAACTCAAGTGTCGTTTCAGGTATCCGGTCGGAAACTTCTTCCATTCCTTCCAGGTTTCCTATCGTCGCTCGATTATACCACGACGGTTTGATCTGCTCCTATTCTGGATCCGTTATCCAATCTTGTTAAGTCTCATAGCAGCATTGGCTGCGTCGTACTTAATCTGCATGTCTTTGGGTCGCATATCTAGAATAGTCTTCGGTGCTCTAGTGGGCATGGTGTTCATCGCTCCGCCTATGCCAAGACAACATGTTCTACGAAACTGCTGTATTATCCTTACGTTGCACTTTTCTGCATAGCAGTCACGCAAACCATTGAGGCGTAAGTAAGTATTGGTTCAATCACGCTGCTATAGAGCCAGAGAACTACTCTCGGGTTCAAGGTAGGTCCTAAAGTTGGTCACCTCGGTCTTTCCAAAATTTTTGGCGTTGCCAAATGATCTTTTTTATGGTCCGGTTTTTATACCCACCACCGAAGAATGGGGGTATATTCATTTTGTCATTCCGTTTGCAACACACCGAATTATCCATTTCCGAACCTATAAAGTATATATATTCTTGATCACCGTAAAAATCTAAGACCCGTCCGTTTGTCCATCCGTCCGTCTGTGCGTCCGTCTGTCTGTTCAAATCATGCTACAGTCTTTAATAATAGAGATATTGAGCTGAAACTTTGCACAGATTCTATTTTTGTCCATAATCAGGTTAAGTTCGAAGATGGGCTTTATCGGACTATATCTTGATATAGCCCCCATATAGGCCCATCCGCCGATTTAGGGTCTTAGGCCTACAAAAGCCACATTTATTATCTGATTTTGCGTAAATTTGAGACAGTGAGTTATGTTAGGCCCTTTGACATCCTTTTTCAATTTGGCTCACATCGGTCCAGATTTGGATATAGCTGCCTTATAGACCGATCGCTCGGTTTAAGGTCTTACGTCCATAAAAGGCGCATTTATTATCCGATTTTGCCACAATTTGGGACAGTGAGTTTCGTTAGGCCCCTTTACATCTTTTTGCAATATGGCACAGATCGGATCAGATTTGGATATAGCCCGATCTTTCGATTCGTTTAATTTTGGGCCCATAAAAGGCGCATTTATTGTCCGTTGTTGCTGAAATTTGGGACAGTGAGTTGTGTTAGGACCTTCGATATTCCTCTTCAATTTGGCTGAGATCGGTCCAGATTTGAATACAGCTGCTATATAGTCCGATATCTCGATTTAAGGTTTTGGGCCCATAAAAGGCGCATTTATTGTCCGTCGTCGCCGAAATTTGGAACAGTGAGTTAAGTTACGCCCTCGACATAGTTCTGCAGTATGGCACAGATCGGTCCAGATTTGGATATAGCTGCCGTATAGACCAATCTCTCGGTTTAAGGTCTTGCTCCCATAAAAGGCGCATTTATTTTCCGATATCGCCGAAATTTGAGACAGTGAGTTAGGTTAAGCCCCTCGTCATAGTTCCGCAATTTGGTCTGGATCGGTCCAGATTTGGATATAGCTGCCATATAGACCGATCTCTCAATGTAAGGTATTGGCCCCATAAAAGGCGCATTTATTGTCCGATTTCGGCGAAATTTGGGACAGTGAATTGTGTTAGGCTCTTCGACATATTCCTGCAACTTGGCCCAAATCGGTCCAGATTTGGATATAGCTGCCATACAGACCGATATTTCGATTTAAAGTCTTGGCCCCATAAAAGGCTCATTTATAATCCGATTTCACTGAAATTTGACACAGTGACTAATGTTAGGCTTTTCGACATCCGTGTCGTATATGGTTCAGATCGGTTTATTTTTAGATATGGCTACTAAAAAGACCAATATTTTGTTATACACAATTGAGCAATGACTTGTACTTATTAGTATTAAAAAAGGAAACCTAGACGAAGTGAGTAACTATCGAGGTATCACTTTCATGAACTGCATAGGGAAACTTATGATAGGAATGATCAACTGTAGGATAGTGGACTGGCTAAACCGATATCAAATATTGAACGAATATCAGGCGGGATTTAGAAAAGGATACTCTACAGTGGACAATATCTTTAATCTCTCAGCTATAATTAATATTAAATTACACGACAATAAAAAGGTTTATGCTTTTTTCGTCGATTTTAAGGCCGCATTTGATAGAGTGCCAAGAGGACTGTTAATATATAAACTGCACGAAATCGGTCTGTCATCTAAAATTACCCGCTTTGTAGAAAAAATCTATGAGAACACAAGGTCTGCAGTTTGGTCAGGCTCCCAAATGTCGGAATATTTTGACACATGTACTGGAGTTAAACAAGGCTGTTTATTGTCGCCAACCCTCTTTGCCATTTACCTTAATGATTTACATGAACACTTGGAGGGAGGACTTCAAGTGGATCAAACTAACATTCGTCTATTAATGTACGCGGATGATATAATAATAATGTCGGATAATCCGAGAACTTTACAACAAATGATCTACAACTTGGAATCTTACTGTGATAAATGGGGAATGGAAGTTAACCAGATAAAATCTGAGATAATGGTATTTAGGAAAGGCGGAAAACTTTCCACAAACGAAAAATGGGCATACAAAGGCGAACTGATCAGAATAGTAAATGAATACAAGTACCTGGGACTGATACTAACTCCGAAATTATCATTTACTAAACACCTGTCAAAGAAAGAAGAAGCTGCAAAAATTGCTCTTAATTCCACATGGAAACATTTTATTGCTAAACCATCCGTTAACCTAACCTCGAAGTGGAAAATGTTTTTAGCCGTTTGTCGCTCTATACATAGCTACGGTGCGCAGATATGGGGAAATTCCTACTTTAATGAGGTGGAAAAACTCTACCGATACTTTATTAAAAAAATATTGAAACTTCCAGAGGCCACTCCAAACTACGTAATCGCTCTTGAGACAGGATACGAACCTGGTTACATATATACTTATTCTTTGCACTTACAATACTTGTCGAAAGTGTTATTCGATCTCGAGAGCCACAGACTGCCACATATACTAGCCGAAAAACTTGCAAACAAAAATCTAGCCTGGTTTAACGATTATAGTACCCAACTCTCGTTGCATAACATAAATAGTAATAATGTAAAAATAAATAAAAAATCTTGGATGAGTGCAGCACAGCAACTTTTAATGGACATGAAAGCCAATAAGTTTAATGATCACTTACAAAAAGCGCAGCAAAGTGAAAACAGAATATATAAATACGTCGATTACAATGTTGGCCCCATGTATTGCACAGAAAAATTCAGCCAAGAACAAATAACTTTGATTCTGAAAGCTAGAGGTGATCTAATGTGGTTGAACTTTAATAAATATAGGACCTCGAATGAACAAAGATGTTCATTGTGTAATTTGGGAGAAGCAGAAAATTTAGTCCATTTCATTGGCCGCTGTCCAGTATTAGCAAATATGAGAGTTAGACATTTTAATAGAACTCTATTGGATCAAACCGAAATTATTAGCATACTAAATGGTGGTGAAGGTTTTTGCTGGGTGAATTTACTAAACTTCTTAAAGGAAGCAAGAAAATATAGAAATATGTTAATAGAAGAGTTTAATTACTAATTAAGAATAAAATTAAACAGAAAAATATAATAACTCAATACTCCGGCAGACGGTTTAATTATAAACCATGCTGTAAAATTCTTTATTATCAATAAGATATTTTTTGTAAAATTGTTTTATACATATTATAACGTTATATGAAATAAAGAACCATTGAATTGAATTGAAAAAAATTGAATTGAATAGTATTTGGTCCAAATCATATGCACTTTCAGAGGGTTTTGACGAAAGGTGGTTTACATATATGCCCGAGGTTGTGGGTATCTAAAGTTCGGCCCGGTCGAACGCCTTTTTACTGGTTAATTTTTTTTTTTTTGCTAGTGTTTAAAAATCCCTACAAAATTGTGCTCAAAAGTCCCTGCAAAAAAGTCCCCTTGTTGTTTACAATATCTCTACTGGTTTCGGAGATATGCGAGTTTTAATTTTTGGATTATAAATAAAAGTAAATTTTTATTCTGTGTATTGAAGAGGTTCAGCGGAGCGTGCTAGCGGGGGCTAGTATGACCTAAAATCATCTATAAGTCTGTGTGCCTTAAATTACTTTGTTGCCCTCATTTTATACCAAATTCTTTTTTATCATTCAGCTTAAGCTTTAATCGGATTGCACTCATTTATATGAGAGGCCTTTTCTGTTCCTTAATTGAATGTTTATGGGGAATTTTTAACCATTAAAAAATTCAAATCAATATCAAGCCATAGTCAAGTGCCTGCAAGTCCCTCAAAATATACAGGGTCACGCCAAAATGTAAATTTTAAGCAAAATCATCAATCATTGAATACACAAGCAAAGATCAATGGCAGTGCTGGCCCTCTCAAAAATATTTTTTCTATGTTTTAAAAATTTTAAAATCTCAAAATTTTTTTCTAAACTTTGCCTTTTTGGCTTATTATCAAAGGTTTTCTTTCATAATAATGCCAGGGTATTGCCATGCGATGTGAAGGGATTTTATTAATGTGCCACACCACACAATGAATAATGGTGGCCAATCTATGGCAGACAAATGATATAAATCATTGAAAAAGGATTTCGAGTGAATGGCTGCCCCTTTTTTTTGGGTATTTTTTTTTTTTTTTTGTTGGCTGATATTGTTAAACGAACAATGGAAATCAAAGAAAATCTGATTTGCACACGAACACAAACACACCCACATGCACGTATTACCATTTCCATCAATATATGTAAATTTTGTTTATGCGTTGTATGTTTGTATTTGTAAAAGTTTATAAGTTAAGCAAACATAATATTCTCATATCATATTTATCGGTTTTTTGATGTCAGTTTGTTGGTCTAGCTGTCTGTCTGTCTGTCTCTCTGTCTGTTTTGATTGGAGTATTTGTGTATACATATGCATATGAAAGGATCCTTCTGTTTCCCTGTTATGCCCTTTGAATATAAAACCTATGGTGTCTGCGTTTTGTTTGTTATCTGAGTATAGATTTTCAGTCACGTTGCTATTTTTGGTGTAGCCATCTAAATTTCTCTAAAGGAGATTGATTTTCATTATATTTACCCACACTTGTCTAACAGAAAATGGGATATGGCTTTTTTTATACCCACCACCATAGGATGGGGGTATACTAATCTAGTCATTTCGCTTGTAACACCTCGAAATATTCGTCTAATACCATATAAAGTTCAAATATTCTTGATCGTCTCGATGTTCTGAGTCGATCTAATCATGTCCGTCCGTCCGTCTGTCAAAATCACGATAGCGGTCGAACGCGTAAAGCAAGCCTCTTGAAATTTTCCGTAGATACTTAAAATTGATGTAGGTTGTTGGGAATTGGAAATGGGCCATATCGGTTCAGATTTAGATATAGCTCCCATATAAACCAATCTCCCGATTTGACTTCTTGAGCCCCAATTTTCATCCCATTTTGCTGAAATTTTGCTCATAGTATTCTGCTATGACTTCCAACAACTGTGCTAAGTACGATCCAAATCGGTCAATAACCTGATATAGCTCCCATATAAACCGATCTCATGATTTGACTCATTGAGCTCCTGGAAGACGCAATTTTTATCCAATTTTGCTGCAATTTTGCTCATAGTATTCTGCTGTGACTTCCAACAATTGTGCTAAGTACGGTCCAAATCGGTCAAGAACCTGATATAGCTCCCATATAAACCGATCTCTCGATAACTGTGAAAGATACGGTCCACATTGGTCAAGAAGATGATATAGCTCCCATATAAACCGATTCCCCGATTTGACTTCTTAAGCCCTTACAAACCGCAATTTTTATCCGATTTGGCTAAAATTTTGTTTTTTTATGACTTTCAACAACTGTGCTAAGAATAGTTCAAATCGGTCCATAACCTGCTATAGCTGCCATATAAATCGATCTTGGATCTTGACTTCTTGAGCCACTAGAGGACGCAATTATTATTCGATTTGGCTGAAATTTTGCATGAGGTGTTTTACTACGACTTCCAACAACTGCGCTGAGTATGGTTTAATTCGGTCCATAACCTGATATAGCTGCCATATAAACCGATCTGGGGTCTTGACTTTTTGAGCCACTAGAGGGCGCAATTATTAGCTAATTTAGCTGAAATTTTGTACAACGGCTTCTCTCATTACCTTTTACATATGTGTTGAAAATGGCATGATTCGGTTTATAGCCTAATGCAGCTCCCCTCAAACCGATCTCTCTAATTTAACTTCTTCAGTCCCTAAAATGCGCAATTCTTACTAGATTTGTCTGAAATTTGTGACTTCTGCTATGGTCCCCAATATTCAGTAAAATTATGGTCCAAAATGAACCATCACTTGATATCATTCCAATAACATAGCAATTATTTTCTTTTATCCTTTGTTTGCCTAAAAAGAGATACCGTGGCAAGAGCTCGACATATGCGATCCATGGTGGAGGGTACGTAAGATTCAACCCGGCTGAACTAAGCACACTTTTACTTGTTCTTACTTTAACCTTTGTGGTAGTATTCCAAATATTCGGCTTAACTTTTTCCTTGTTCAATTTCTATCCTCCGTTTCTGTGTGTGTACATACTACGCCGATGATATTAAAATTCATATTGAGACTCTGTTTCTTCCGATGAACTTTATTGGATCTTCAAAATAATTCAATGTTAAAGAATTATAAGTTTATCATATGGTTTGAGGCGATAATGGGAATGTTGACTTTGCCAATGCGGATGATGATGATGACTATGATAGAGATGATTCATATTGAAAATATTGCTACACCTACAATTTAAGTCAATTTCATAGACTTTCTGTCAGTCATGCTAAACAGCAATAATATTTATGCAAATGTAACTATAAACTATTGTTTGCATAACTATTTGGAGTGTGTGTGTTTGTGTGTGTGAGTATGTAACCTATTATAGTGGGGGTATGGATGTGTAAATGTATTGTAGTTACATCATAGAATACATATAAACAAACAACATGTGTACTATTGTAGTACAAAGTCCTTTGGACTTTGATAGATGGGGGGATAGATTATCAAGAGAATTATGAAAAATGTTATCTATATTCAAAGTTGATGAACAAATATTTGTATTTAAAAGAATTTAGATGTTTATATGAAAAACTAGCCGAACCGGGCCCGCTTCGCTGTGCCTTCTTTATCTCTCTTATATCGCCCTGAATGCGGATATCGAATTCGTTTCATTGAAGCCTATTACGGTGAACGCTTTCGAGTCCTGGCGCGAACATCGGACAAAGCGGTATTTATCCCCTCTTAATGTTGGCGACATTTGCTAACTACTATGCCATGCATGGTCATTTAAAAAATTTTCTCCAAAAAGGTTTCGCACTGTGGGACGCCATTCGGACTCGGCTATAAATAAAGGTCCCTCATCATTGAGTTTAAGCTTAAATCGGATAGCACTCCTTGATGTGTGAGAATTTACCCCTTCTCGGTTCCTGGGGGTAATGTTCTTCCTAGGCTAATGTTCTCATTAGGAGAGGGATGGAACCTCAGACATTGCGACTCAAATATGGATATCAAATTCGTGCTGCACTTCCAAATCCCTTTAATTTGAGCCCCATATTGCCATGGCCGGTAAATATGAACCGTTTGGAGGGTGTTTTGAGGCTTGGGCGGCACTTTGCCCTGAAAATAGATCTCAAATTCGTTCTTTATTCCCAACGTAAATGAAGCTTAGTGTAGGGGGTGCTTTAGAGCGTACCCCAAAACACTTGGCTCCAAAATTGAATATCAAATTCGTTTTCTACTCTCAAAAAACCATTCATTTAAGTCCCATATTGTCATAATGGGTCAAATAACCCATTTGACGTATCTTGAGGAGGAAAAGCGCCATCTAGACTTGAACGCAAATCTTAATGGCATATTCGTAATCTACTACCTAATACCTTTCATTTGAGTCCCATATAGCCATGGTTGCCCATTTGGGGATATTTGGGGGTGGGTGACCTCCCATTACTTGGACCTAATGTTTTATGCCACATTTGTAATCTACTGCCTAATACTTTTCAATTGAGTCCCATATTGACATGAACTTCGAATATATCTGTTTAGAGGAGTTTTGGGGTTGGGGAGGCCTGCTGGGTACTTGGAGCCAAATTTTTATACCACATTCGGTTTCTGGTGTCCAATACCCTTCATTTTATACCCTTATTGTGCTCTTCGGACCACTTTGGGATATGGCTGGCGTTTTTGGGGTAGGTGGGGGGGTTCGCCTCCACTCGATATCTAAAAATTATATAGCTTATATTTCGTTCCAGACATACGTACACAGTCTAAAAAAAATTTATGAAAATTGATTCTGCCAAGTATCATATTGTCATAATGGGTCTAATGGCGTTTTTGAGGGGTGGCGTGACCCCCTATACTTCGATCTGATTTTGCATGCTAGATTCGAAATCTACTCCCGAATACCTTTCATTAGAGCCCCATATTGAAATTAACGTCCAATATGTTTGTTTGGGGGAGTTTTGGGGTTGGGTCGGCTCGATGGGTACTTAGACTCAAATTTTAAGACCATATTCGTATTCTACTCTTCAATATCTTTCATTTGATACCTATAGTGTCCCGATCGGTCCACATTTGATTTTGGGTTGAGTTTTTGGCATAAAGGGGAGGGTCCGTCCCCCTTCCGATATCGAAAAATTATATAGCCTATGTTTCCTTCCAGACCAACCTACACAATATGCGAAAGTTTCGATAAAATCGGTTCTGCCGTTTTTCAGTCTATACGGAGCAAACAAACCGAGTCCCACATGTCCGTGTTAGGCTAATGTGCCCATTTTGGGCGTTTCTGTCCATCTGTCTGTCCGTCTGTCGGTCTATCTGTCTGCCTGTCTGTCCGTCTGTCTGTCTCTATGTCTGTCTGTCCATTTGTCTGTCCATGTTAATGTGTGTACAAACAACAGGTCGCAATTTTCATCCGATCTTCTTCAAATTTGGTACAGGCACGTTTTTCGGCCTAGAGACAATGCCTATTGAAATTGGAAAAAATCCGTTCAGATTAAAGATGTAGCTCCCATTTATATGTCGTATTAATAATGCAATTAAATGGTCATTTGTTAACCGATTCCCTCGAAAGGATTTTCTCTTAACTTTCGACATTACAGGTGAATGTCATGGAAATCGGTTCAGATTTCGATATAGCTCTCATGTATATATCGCCCGATTTTTACTTCTGGGGTCATAGCAAACGCATTTATTGACTGCATCTTGCTAAAATTTTGCACAACGCTTTCCTCGATGATTGCCACAGTATCTGAGAAGTTTAATCGAAATCGGTTCAGATTTAGGTATAGCTCTCATATATATGTTCGTCCGATTTTGAGAAATATCCCCATAAAGTGCTCATTAGTTAGCCGATTCTTTCGAAATTTGGCAGAAAGGATTTTCTCATGTCTCTCGACATAACTGGTGAATTTCAAAGAAATCGGCCCAGATTTCGGTATAGCTGTCATAAATGTATAATGCCCGATTTTCACTCGAACAGCCATTCCCAGCGCATTTTTTGACCAATGTTGCCAAAAATTTTTACAACGCTTTCCTCGACGACTACCACATTATTTGAGAAATTTGATCAAAATTGTTTCTGATTTATATATAGCTGCCATATATATGGATGCCACCTTAGCGCAGGGTTAGCACGTCCGCCTATGACGCTGAACGCCTGGGTTCGAATCCCGGCGAGACCATCAGAAAAAATTTTCAGCGGTGGTTTTCCCCTCCGAATGCTGGCAACATTTGTGAGGTACTATGCCATGTAAAACTTTTCTTCAAAGAGGTGTCGCTCTGCCGCACGCCGTTCGGACTCGGCCATAAATAGGACGCCCCTTTTCATTGAGCTTAAACTTGAATCCGACTGCACTCATTGATATGTGTGAAGTTTGCCCCCTTAGTGGAATGTTCATGGGCAAAATTTGCAATATATGTTCGTCAGTTTTTGCGTAATTTGCAATAATGTTGTCATTTGTGAACCGTAGTTATTATAGTTTGCGCATATTTGCTCGAAATTTGATGCGGATTGTTTAATAACCCATCTGAAAACATACGCCGAGTTCCATCGAAATTGTTTCAGAATTAAATGTAAGTCCCACATTATACTTATGGGGTAGGTTTAGGGTATTATACAGTCAGCACAGCCCGACTTTTGCCCTTCCTTATTGGTTTTTGCCTTACAGTATGATTTAGACAATTATTTCAAATAGACTTCGTCTGAATTTTACCTTTCTTTATTTGCTTATTTTCCCACTCTTGCTCTTTACCATCTTCTTAAAATATTAATAGCAAGCTAAGGAACTACTTCTACTAGTGTTCTAATGCTAGCTTTTGTTTCAATATTCTCCTAGTAAAAGTGCTTATCGTTACATTTTCATAATTATATGCAAACACCAGGTTTAGAAGACCGCATCAGCAGTCAATAGCAACCGTAACCATAAAACGTGCTATCAGCCATAAACCATATGCCCCCATACATGCTTTGAATTTTGACTTTGCCAAAGCCAAAAACAGAAATAATAATAATACCACTACCATAGTATACGTCCATCATTTTGTTTATGATCGCCGTCATCACCATGGCCGTTGTGAATTATTTTCATTTCGTGTAATGTTTACAAATCAGTATATCCACACCGTACACGGCGGCTCCACCATAGCCACAGCCATAGCCATGACCATTGACATTGAGGCATTTCATGATTTACTTTGACAAAGTCCAAAATGAAGGCCTTTGAGGCTTTATCAGCAATATGAGGGGGAAAATGGTTACTTTAATAAAGCACTCATAAAATAATTCATCAACACAATAAGCCCATGTCATTTGCCAAATCAACAAATGGCAAAAAAGAGAAAGAGCGACCTTTTGTTCCATCAATCCTTAGCAGTGGCTCGAATAGCTCATATAATTAATATTTATAACAAATATATTTCAAATTGAAAATTTCCCTTAACAAATTGAAAAATTGGATTTTCTCTTTTTTTTTCGTTGAATTTTGAATGCTTAATTTTGATTTTTTGTTTTTTTTTTTTTTTTTTGGCTTCAATGCCCTGTACTTTGCTTTGGCTTGACTGAAATAGGAAGGAGAAGTTGGAGGCAGAGCAAACATTGCTATTTAATTATTTAAGAAATCGGATATGTTGTTTTTCAATTAATTTTCTTTATTAAAATCTTTTCGAAATGTTCATAAGCCCTGAAAAGCCAGGCTAGATTTTGTGCTTGTGGTACATGTGTGCGTATGATGAATATTCTCATAAGGGGGATTATTGTTTATACGCCCTAGGGTACCTAAGTAAAGCATAGCAATTAATTTATCTCCGTCATATGCAAATGCTAGGAAATTCGTTGGCTTTTTATACCCACCACCGAAGGATGGGGTATATTCATTTTGTCATTCCATTTGCAACACATCGAAATATCCATTTCCGACCCTATAAAGTATATATATTTTTGATCAGCGTAAAAATCTAAGACGATCTAGACATGTCGGTCCGTCTGTCTGTTGAAATCACGCTACAGTCTTCAAAAATAGAGATATTGAGCTGAAACTTTGCACAGATTCTTTTTTTTCTATAAGCAGGTTAAGTTCGAAGATGGGCTATATCGGACTATATCTTGATATAGCCCCCATATAGACCGATCCGCCGATTTAGGGTTTTAGGCCAATAAAAGTCACATTTATTATCCGATTTTGCTGAAATTTGGGACAGTGAGTTGTGCTAGGCCCTTCGACATTCTTCGTCAATTTGGCTCAGATCAGTTCAGATTTGGATATAGCTGCCATATAGACCGATGCTTCGATTTAGGGTCTTAGGCTGATAAAAGCCACATTTATTATCCGATTTTTCTGAAAATTTGGACAGTGAGTTGAACTAGGCCCTTCGACATTCTTCGTGAATTTGACTCAGATTGGTCCAGATTTGGATATAGCTGCCATATAGAATGATCTTTCATATTAGGGTCTTAGGCCAATAAAAGCCACATTTATTGTCCGATTTTGCTAAAATTTGGGACAGTGAGTTGTGTTAGGCCTTTAGGCATCCTTCGTTAATTTGGCGCAGATTGGTTCAGATTTGGATATAGCTGCCATATAGACCGATGCTCCGATTTAGGGTCTTAGGCCCATAAAAGCCACTTTTATTATCCGATTTTTCTGAAATTTGGGACAGTGAGTTGTACTAGGGCCTTTGACATTTTTCGTGAATTTGACTCAGATTGGTCCAGATTTGGATATAGCTGCCATATAGACCTATCCTCCGATTTAGGGTCTTAGGGCCATAAAAGCCACATTTATTATCCGATTTTGCTGAAATTTGGGACAGTGAGTTGCGTTGGGCCCTCCAACATCCTTCGTCAATTTGGCGCCGATCGGTTCGGATTTGGATATAGCTGCCATATAGACCGATCCTCCGATTTAGGGTCTTAGGTACATAAAAGGGGCATTTATTGTCCGATGCCGCCAAAATTTGGGACAGTGAGTTCAGTTAAGCCCCTTGACATACTTCTGCATAATGGCACAGATCGGTCCAGATTTGGATATAGCTGCCATATAGACCGATCTCTAAGTTTTAGGTTTTGGGGGCATAAAAAGCGCATTTATTGTGCGATGTCGCCGCAATTTGGTACAGTGAGTTGTGTTATGCCCTTCGACATTCTTCTCCAATTTGGCTAAAATCGGTCCAGATTTGGATATAGGTTTTAGGTTTTGGGCCCATAAAAGCCGCATTTATTGTCCGATGTTGCCGAAATTTGGGACAGAGAGTAAAGTTAAACTCCACCACATGTTGCTGCAATTTGGTCTAGATCGATCAAGATTTGCATATAGCTGGCATATAGATCGATATCTCGATTTAAAGTCTTGGCCCCAAAAAAGGCGCATTTATAATCCGATTTAACTGAAATTTGACATATTGACTTATGTTAGGCTTTTCGACATCCATGTTGTATATGGTTCAGCCCATGTTGTATATGGTTCAGATCAATCGGATCATATTTCGATATAACTGCTATGGGACATAAGTGCGGATTTTGGTGAAAGGTGGTTTAAATATATACCCGAGGTGGTGGGTATCCAAACTTAGGCCCGGCCGAACTTAACACCTTTTTACTTGTTTTTTTTTTTTACAAGGAAACTGTAAACAAGCCTTATTGTACTACAAGTCGTTAAAATAATGTTTTTACAAAACATGGTAGCGGAAAATTGAGTTTAAAAGGTTTAAATGACTTATTTTAACAATACCAGATGACTGCCATTTTGCAATCTTAAAAATTTTACGAATTTTTGCTTTTAAACTTCTACTTTAAGACTTTAAAAATGGATCGTTGACAAAATTACTGATTAATTTGACCCATTTCAAAGGGCTGATGTAAACGCACATATCCACATGCCATCAGCAGCAAACATAGCAAAACATTGAAGCACATTGTTAACAATCCATAGTGCCATACAAAGCTTCAAGCCAATGTTCCAATGTTTGCCCGGATTTTTTTTTTTTTTTTTTTTTTTTTTGAGTATGTAACAGGTTTTTGTTGCTGGTTTTTTGTTGAACAAAACCACCAAAAATACTCCTCAAACATAATTTCTTGATTGCAAAAGTTTCAATTAATATTTTGTTGTTATTGCCATCGCCGTTTAGGCCGTTTATTGTTATATTTTTGCAGCTGCTATTTGTTATTATTGTTGGCACAAACAATGGCCAATTTTGGCTTTCCTTACTTTTCTGGCTCAGCGAAAAAAAAAGTTTTGTCGCGTAACAATGTCGAAAGAAATTGAACGTTAGGTGGGTCCTGCGGAATTTCGTTGTGTATTTGTAAAACTTTTATGACCACTTAGACGTGTTAATGGGTTGAAAGGGCTCTGCAGTTAATTTTTATGTATGTTTTTCTAATTTAAAGTAAAGTAGAAGAAATGTTTTCCTTAAATAAAAGTAACAAAAAAACAAGGAAAATTGCGTTAAAGTCGGCCTAGCCGAATTTTGGATACCCACCACCTCGGGTATATGTGTAAACCACCTTTCGTCATAGTCCGGTGAAAAATACGTAAGTTATGCCTCTATAACTGCTCATAGCTGCTATATCGAAATATGGTCTGATTTGGACCAAATTCGGCGCGGACATTTAGTGGTCAAATAAAAACAATTCACTGTTTAATTTTGTAGAACATAATATTGATCTTTTTGGTAGCTATATCCAAATATAGACCGATCTAAGCCATATACGACAGGGATGTCGAAAGCCTAACATAAGTCACTGTGTCAAATTTCAGCTAAATCGGATTATAAATGCGCCTTTTATGGGGCCAAGACTTTAAATCGAGAAATTGGTCTATATGACAGCTATATCGAAATCTAGACCGATCTGGGCCAAATCGAAGAGGGATGTCAAAGGGTCTAACACAACTCACCGTCCCGAATTTCGACGAAATCGGACAATAAATGCGTCATTTATGGGCCCAAGACCTTAAATCGAGAGATCGGTCTATATGGCAGCTATACCCAAATCTGAACTGATCTAGGCCAAATTGGAGAAAGACGTCGAGGAGCCTAACACAACTCAATGTCCCAAATTTCGGTTACATCGGATAATAAATGCGCCTTTTTCGGGTCCAAAACCTTAAATCGAGAGATCGGTCTTTATGGCAGCTATATCCAAATTTGGACCGATGTGAGACAAATTAAAGAGGAATGTTGATGGGCCTAACACAACTCACTGTTCCAAATTTTGGCGAAATCGGAAATCTGGAATCGGTCCAGATTTGCAGAAGTATGTCAAGGGGGCATAACTTAACTCACTGTCCCAAATTTCGGCGACATCGGGCAATAAATGCGCCTTTCATGGGCCCAAAACCTAAAACCGAGAGTTCGGTTTATATGGCAGCTATATCAAAATCTGATCCCATCAGGGTCAAATTGAAGAAAAATGTCGAAGGGCCTAACACAACTCACTGTCCCAAATTTCAGCAAAATCGGATAATAAATGTGGCTTTTATGCGTCTAAGACCCAAAATCGGAGGATCGGTATATATGGCAGCTATATCCAAATCTGCACCGATCTGGGCCAAACTGGCGAAGGATGTCGAAGGGCCTAACACAACTCACTGTCCCAAATTTCAACAAAATCGGATAATAAATGTGGCTTTAATGGGCCTAAGACCCTAAATCGGAGGATCGGTCTATATGGCAGCTATATCCAAATCTGGACCGATCCGGATCAAATTAACGAAGGATGTCAAATGGACTAACGCAACTCACTGTCCCAAATTTCGGCGACATCGGATAATAAAAGTGGCTTTTATGGGCCTAAGACCCTAAATCGGAAGATCGGTCTATATGGCAGCTATATCCAAGTCTGAACCGATCTGGACCAAATTCTCGAAGGATGTTGGAGGGCATAACACAACTCACTGTCTCAAATTTCAGCAAAATCGGATAATAAATGTGGCTTTTATGAGCCTTAGACCCTAAATCGGCCGATCGATTTATATGGGGTCTATATCAAGATATAGTCCCATATAGCCCATCTTCGAACTTAACCTGCTTATAGACAAAAAATGAATCTGTGCAAAGTTTCAGCTTAATATCTCTATTTTTAAAGACTGTTGCGTGATTTCAACAGACAGACGGACGGACATGTCTAGATCGTCTTAGATTTTTGCGCTGATCAAGAATATATATACTTTATGGGGTCGGAAATGGATATTTCGATGTGTTGCAAACGGAATGACGAAATGAATATATCCCCATCCTTCGGTGGTGGGTATAAAAATTGTATGGCCAATGTTTCCTTCCAGACGCACCTACACAACCTGTGAAAATGTAAAGAAAATCGGTTCTGCCGTTTTTGATTCCACGGAACATACACACAAACCGAGTCCCGCATAGTCATGATAGGTCATATGTCTATTGAGGGCGTTTTTTTGGGGTGGGGTGAACCTCTATACTTCGATCTGATTTTGTATACTAGATTCGTAATCTACTCTCGAATACCTTTCATTTGAGCCTCATATTGAATGTCCAATACGTCTGTTTACGTTACGTTTGGTAAATTGTTAGCGTCACTGGTTGCTACATAGCCCAAACTTCCCATTGAGTCATAGTCTTGAGCCCATAACGGGCGCCATTTTCATTCTGTTGCGATGAAATATATACAGAAAGTTATTTTAGACCTTTTGATATTACTGCCCACTATCGTCTTAGCAGATCATTATTTTCCTATAACTTTCCTATAAAATTTCGCATTATATATTCTTTCGAGCACACTGAATTACAATAAGTAAAAGCGTGCTAAGTTCGGCCGGGCCGAATCTTATATACCCTCCACAATGGATCGCATTTGTCGAATACTTTTCCTGGCATCTCTTCTAAGGCAAAAAGGATATAAGAAAAGATTTTCTCTGCTATTAGAGCGATATCAAGATATGGTCCAGTTTGGACCACAATTAAATTATATATTGGAGACCTGTGTAAAATGTCAGCCAATTCGAATAAGAATTGCGCCTTTGGGGGGCTCAAGAAGTAAATAGAGAGATGGATTTATATGGGAGCTGTATCGGGCTATAAACCGATTCAGATCATAATAAACACGTATGTTGATGGTCATGAGAGGATCCGTCGTACAAAATTTCAGGCAAATCGAATAATAATTGCGACCTCTAGAGGTTCAAGAAGTCAAGATCCCATATTGGTTTATATGGCAGCTATATGGGTTTATAAACCGATTTGAACTTTATTTGTCACAGTTGTTGAAAGTAAGAATAAAATACGTCATGCTCAATTTCAGCCAAATCGGATAGGAATTTCGCCCTCTAGAGGCTCAAGAAGTCAAGACCCAAGATCGGTTTATATGGCAGCTATATCAGGTTATGGATCGATTTGAACCATACTTGGGACAGTTGTTGGATATCATAACAAAATACTTCGTGCAAAAATTCATTCAAATCGGATAAGAATTGCGCCCTCTAGAGGCTCAAGAAGTCAAGACCCAAGATCGGTTTATATGGCAGCTATATCAAAACATGGACCGAATTGGCCCATTTACAATATCAACCGACCTACACCAGTAAGAAGTATTTGTGCAAAATTTCAAGCGGATAGCTTTACTCCTTCGAAAGTTAGCGTGCTTTCGACAGGCGGTCGGACGGACGGACAGACGGGCGGACAGACGGGCGGACATAACTAAATCAACATAAAATGTCACGAAGATCAAGAATATATACAACTTTATGGGTTCTCAGACGAATATTTCGAGTAGTTACAAACAGAATGACGAAATTAGTATACCCCCCATCCTATGGTTTAAGGTATAAAAATTGGTAAAGCCCCTTCAACTTCCCTCCCCCTTTAGGGTTTATATAAAAAGTTTCACATTTTAAATTCAATAGTTAATCTTCCAACAATTCTATCATTGCCTTAATGTAGCCTCTATACAATAAAATTCTTTTCTGTATATGAACATTTTTCCGGGAAATGCTTTGACCTTAATTGCCTATACATTCCTGTTGTGTAGTTGTGCTTCATTTTTTTTTGTAAAATGAAAATTAAAAAATAATGTCCATGTCACGTTTATGTTAGAGGCTCTCGTGTCAATTTGTTCTATGAAAACATTCACTTGCCCTATAAAAGGAATTGTTAATCTAATAATAGATAGATTGTTGTTGTTGTTGTTGCTTTTAAAGTTCCTTAATAGTTAATATTGCATGAGACACTTGGTCACATGGCCCAGGTGGAGTGTGGTAAAGCAAGGACCTGGGAAAACTACGACTATGAAAGGATTTCTATGAATTTTCTAGTCCTTTGTAAAGGACTTGTTTGCTTGAGAGCAAAGTTAAAGTAAATTTAAGGTTTTACACTACAAATAGAAATGTGTTTATAAAGGATAAGCAATAACCATGTACATATGTGTGTGTGTGTGAACTAGGGATCTTCTTCATCATGCATACAAACATTTATAGTGTGTTTTATGTTGTTAGCAGTATGATGGGGCAATGGAGTGTAATCCCTTTTGGCTATTGTAATATTTACCCAATATGATGGTTTTGTGTATTTGCTCATATCCCTCGAGGCTTCAATGTGCTCGTAAGTGTGGGTGTCATCCCTACTTTGAGTATGGGATATGTTGATTCTATTTCAGATTTGCTTCGACATAGTTTGCAATTTAGTAACATGATTACAAAACTTGTTTCAAAGTTTTAAATTTGTTTTTTTTTTTTTAATTTAAGAAAAAAACATTTTGATGCATGGTAAACCGTTTATAATATTTAATTTAAAATAATAATGAATACTTTAATATAAAAGGGGGAGAAAGAAGGGTTGGTCAGTGAGGCTGCTTAACAACTTTGGATTGAAGCTGGTATTGAGGATTTTATTAAGAATGCAGTCAGTAGACGTCTTTTATTTGGTTTTTTTTTTAAAAGAGTCGGATATTCCGAGTCCTTAAGAGCTTAATCTCTCCCTCTTTCTTAAATCAAGCCACTGGCAGTTGCAGGCATGCATTATGGGTCAAGCGAAGGGTGTTAGAGGCAACAAATCCCAGCCAGCAGCTGCAAATGAAAATTTGCTCATGATCATCCCATAAAGGGGGCAGGGCCAAACTTCTCACATATGAATGAGTGCTGTCAGATTCCAGTTAAGCTCAATTATAAATGGCCTCCTTTTAACAGTCGAGTCCGAACGGCATGCCGCAGTGAGACACCACTCTGTGGAGAAGTTTTTACATGGATGTCATAGCATTTTTTAAAAATGTAAAAATGGTAGATATTGAGCTGAAACTTTACACAGATACTTTTTTTGTCCATAAGCAGGTTAAGTTCGACGATAGGCTATATCGGACTATATCTTAGGCCCATAAGAGCCACATTCATTATCCGATTTTGCTGAAATTTGGGACACTTAGTTGTGTTAGGCCCTTCGACATCTTTCTTCAATTTGGCCTAGATCGTTCCAGATTTGAATATAGCTGCCATATAGAACGATCTCTCGGTTTGAGTTTCGTGGAAAAATACTTCAAATTCCGCTACTTGTCATTTACGTTTTTGGTTTTCGGTTTTATGGCAATTAGCTGGCACAAATACCTTTTGTTAGTAGCCCATATTGTCGCGTTCGGAACATGAACATCATTTTGGACATAATTTTGGGATAGGGCGAAACCCTGGGATTTGACCACAAATCTTACATATAACAAGTAAGAAGGCGTTAAGTTCGGCCGGGCAGAACTTTGGATACCCACCACCTCGGGTATATATGTGATCCACAGTTCGTCAAAATCCAGTAAAAAATGCATACCTTATGCCCCATAGCAGCTCTATAGATATCATCCGATTTAGACCAAATGCTTATAAGTACAAGTCATTGTTCAACCGAGAGATCGGTCTATATGGCAGCTTTATCCAAATCTGGACCGATCTGAGCTAAATTGAAGACAAATATCGAAGGGCCCAACACTAGTCATTGTCCCAAATTTCGGCGACATCGGACAATAAATGCGCTTTTTATGGGCCCAAAACCTTAAATCGAGAGATCGGTCTATATGGCAGCTATATCCAAATCTGAACCGATCAGGGCCAAATAGAAGAAGGATTTCGGAGGGCCTAAGGCAAATCACTGTCCCAAATTTCAGCAAAATCGGATAATAAATGTGGCTTTTATGGGCCTAAGACCATAAATCGGAGGATCGGTCTATATGGCAGCTATATCCAAATTTGGACCGATCTGGACCAAATTGACGAAGGATGTCGAAGGGCTCAACGCAACTCACTGTCCCAAATTTCAGCAAAATCGGATAATAAATGTGGCTTTTATGGGCCTTAGACCATAAATCGGAGGATCGGTCTATATGGCAGCTATATCCAAATTTGGACCGATCTGGACCAAATTGACGAAGGATGTCGAAGGGCTCAACGCAACTCACTGTCCCAAATTTCAGCAAAATCGGATAATAAATGTAGCTTTTATGGGCCTAAGACCATAAATCGGAGGATCGGTCTATATGGCAGCTATATCCAAATCTGGACCGATCTGGGCCAAATTGACGAAGAATGTTGAAGGGCCTAACACAACTCACTGTGCCAAATTTCATCCAAATCGGATATAAAATGTGGCTTTTATGGGCCTAAGACCCTAAATCTGAGGATCGGTCTATATGGCAGCTATATCCAAATCTGGACCGATCTGGGCCAAATTGACGAAGAATGTTGAAGGGCCTAACACAACTCTCTGTGCCAAATTTCATCCAAATCGGATATAAAATGTGGCTTTTATGGGCCTAAGACCCTAAATCTGAGGATCGGTCTATATGGCAGCTATATCCAAATTTGGACCGATCTGAGCCAAATTGACGAAGGATGTCGAAGGACCCAACGCAACTCACTGTCCCAAATTTCAGCAAAATCAGATAATAAATGTGGCTTTTATGGGCCTAAGACCCTAAATCGGCGAATCGGTCTATATGGGGGCTATATCAAGATATAGTCCGATATAGCCCATCTTCGAACTTAACCTGCTTATGGACAAAAAAAGAATCTGTGCAAAATTTCAGCTCAATATCTCGATTTTTAAAGACTGTAGCGTGATTTCAACAGACAGACGGACAGACGGACGGACAAGTCTAGATCGTCTTAGATTTTTACGCTGATCAAGAATATATATACTTTATAGGGTCGGAAATGGATATTTCGATTGTGTTGCAAACGGAATGACAAAATGAATATACCCCCATCCTTCGGTGGTGGGTATAAAAATCAATTTGTGTTTGTTTGTTTGTGTGTTCCTTATAGACTCAGAAGAGGCTGAACCGATTTTCTTGAAATTATCACAGATGGTGAAAATAGGGTACTACATTTTTTGATATCTGAAGGGGGGGAGGACCCTCCCCCTTACCCTAATTTTCAGAAACGCCAGATCTCGGAGATGGGTGGTGCGATTTAAGCGAAATTTTGTGTGCTCTCATATAGTACCCTAAAAATAAAAATTTGTTATCTAAATTTCGGATGGGGTACCTAGGGGGGCTGCCCCACACTAAAACCTAGCAAACACATATTTACACCAATCACGACAATATGGGACTCAAATGAAAGGTATTTAGTATAAGAAAACGTATCTGATATTCAATTGTCGGACCAAGTTCTAGGGGGACCAACCCAAGACCCAAAACACCCCTAAATCGGACATATTTACCGACCATGGCAATATGGGACTCAAATGAAAGGTATTTGCGAGTAGAATACGAATCTGACATCCAAATGTGGGACCACGTTTCTGGGGGGTGGACCCCTTCCCCAAAACACCCCCCAAACAGGACTTATTTACTGACCATGGGAATATGGGGCTTAAATAAAAGGTATTTGAATGTAGAATACGAATCTGATATCCAAAAATGGGACCAAGTGTTTGGGGGGCCACCTCTCACCAAAAGCATCCCCCAAAGGGCACAAATTTACGACCATAGCAATATGGGGCTCAAATGAAAGGTCTATGGGAATAAAGCACGAATCAATATTCGGGAAAAGTGTCTATGGGGCCACGCCACCCCCACAACACCACCCAAATAGTAAGTATTTTCTGACTATTGCAATATGAGGCTCAAATAAAAGGGTTTTTAAAGTGGATCACGAATCCGAAATATATTTTCAAGGCCAACTCACTGAGTGGCCGCCCATCCCCCAAAACACCCCCCAAGCTGAACATGTTTGCCGACTATGCAAATATGGGGCTCAAATTAAAGGTATGTGGGAGTAGACCACGTATCTGATATAAACATTAGAGGCCAACTGTTCAGCGGACGTCCCACCACCATAACAACCCCCAAATAAGACGTATTTGCTCACCAAGACAATTTGGGTCTTTAAGAGAGTGGAACTAAATATTCATAGTTTTTAGGGCCAATACCCAAAACCGGACATATTTGCTGACTTTTGCAATAAGGAGTTTAAATGAGTTTATCCAATTTTGAGGCCAATCTCATTATAGGGTTCAAATATATGAGAATAGAGCACGTTGCTGATATATTTTCCGGGCTTAGTGTTTGGGGGACCACCCCAATCCCCAAATCATCCCTAAATCTGGTATATTTACCGACCATGTCAATGTGGAGCTTAAATGAAATGTATTGGGGGGTAGGGCAAGAATTAATACCCATTTTCGGGTCAAATTTTCTGGAGGTCTACCCCTTTCCCAAAATACCCCACAAACAGCAATTTTTTAGTGACCATCGCAATATGGGGCTCAAATAAAGGTATTTAGGATAAGAAAGCGTATCTGATATCCAATTGTCGGACCAAGTGCTAGGGGGACCAACCCAAGCCCCAAAACACCCCTAAATCGGACATATTTACCGACCATGGCAATATGGGACTCAAATGAAAGGTATTGCGAGTAGAATACGAATCTGATATCCAAATGTGGGACTACGTTTCTGGGGGTCCACCCCTTTCCCAAAACACCCCCAAACAGGACTTATTTTCGACCATGTCAATATGCGGCTCAAATGATAGGTATTTGAGATTAGAAAACGAATTTGATAACCTATTTTGGGGCCATGTGTTTGGGGGACGCCTCATCCTATAAACTCCTCTTAAGCCAATGGTAATATGGAGTTTAAATAAATGGTATGTGAGAGAAAAGCACGATGCTGACATTTTTTCAGGGCCAACTATCTGGGGGACTACCTCTCCCCCGAAAACACCACTTAATCAGACATCATGAGAATATCGGGCTGGACTGAAGTATTTTAAGAACGGAGTACACCTTACATCCAAACTGAAATTCGTAGACCAATAAAGATCATATGGTATTCAGGCAAAGACACTTATATTGTTAAACTGTTAGCCAAGTTAGCATGGTATTTCACTAAAAGATCTTTAATTGTTGAAAATAAATATTCGAAGGAAACTTTTGTTCCTTATAAAGTAAAAGAAGGCGCAGCGGAGTGGGCCCGGGTCAGCTAGTTTTGTATAATTTTTTTGCAGAATCAATGGTGCTGGGTCCCAAGATTTGGCCCGGCCGACCTTAGCTCGCTTTTACTTGTTGTGTATAAGATTTGCTATGCTATTATTTTACCTCAATCCTCTTTTCTAGAATTTTTATATTCTCTAGTCACCGCTAGTGTATTTCTCAGTCGTTGTCTTAGGAATTCCTGGGCTTCGTTTTGCTTCATTTCCTTTTTGCCCATCAATATTTATTTGAACGAAAGTTTCCTCCTCCTTTTAAGTCATTCATATCTAATAACTAGTGTTCGGTATTTGTTGTATAATGTCCATTTATATTTCCCGTATCGTTTCGTTGGGGGTTAGCATTTTCAAAAAAGCGGAAGCCTTAAAGGAGAGGTTAAAGCCAAGTAGAGTTGACTGGGCGGCATTGTGGGGCGGCCTTTTGTTAAAGTTCATTCGGTATTTCATTGAAATATGAATGAAGTTGAATTAGGAGCCGTAGGGGGGGTTAAAATCATAGTGAATCCTTTTTGTGGTTCTCTCTCTCTCTCTTTCTCTATCTCACAGTGTGTGTGTGTGTGTGTGTGGCAACTCCATATGGCACATATCTGTATGCGATTTTATTCCACAGAGCTCGGATTGGCTTGCCTTTTCCTTTAAGGAAAATTACCCTACCAATGAATTGTTTTTGAGATAATGGAAAAATAATAACCAAATTTAATATATCCCAGATTAGATGCCAGCAAAAACAATAGTAATAGGCATTAGAGAGGACATCTCTTATTTATTTTAGATGTTGCGTAACGAAAGCGTCTAATGAAGATATTCTGCATGGCCAACTCTATATGGATAATAATTAAAATTTGAATCTAAGCAATATTGGTGGCAAGAAGATTAGTTCGAAGGGAAATAGAGCTAATGGTAATTTGATAAAATTTATGTAGCAGATAGTAGCAGACTATTTACTCTTGCTTGAACCGTTGAGAGCAAGAATATTCTGTAACTCGAAATAGGTACTCAATGATGGCTCTTCAACCTAAAAGTCCCCGAAACAGCGCGCAAATACAAGGCAACATTAACGGAGAAGCTGGAAAATAACACCCATACATGGGCCGACATAACAGCAGCATGTATGGAGACGGCCACCTCACACGCAATACTCGACGATCGCAAAAATCATGGATAAGCAACGAAATTGTATAGGAAATAATACACCGGAAACGTCTACGCAACGCTCTGCTACGGGCAAAATCAAGTATAACTAAAATCGCGGCCAGGACTGAATATCGCTTCTGCGCCTCGCTGGTCAAGCCCCTAGTTCGCAGAGATAAGCGAATATATTTTGACATACTGGCAGAGCAAGCTGAAAATGCAGGTAATATTGGAAACATGAGTGATGTCTACGAGTCAGTAAAACAAATGAGCGACAACAATATAAGGCCAACGGTAATAATAAAAGATAAGGACGGATCGGAATAAACAACACCCTATCAGCAATTAGAGCGATGGCGCGGTTTCCTCAACTCCAAAGGACCAGCAAACGAGGACGTAAGCACCAATCCCCCTGTGCGCCGAAACCCACTCAGGGATATATCTTCGACCCCACCCGCCTGTTAAGAATTATGAGGTCTTTCTGTTCTCACTCACGGCCCTGATAATATACCTGCTGAACTGTTGCGACATGGGGCATACCCCATAGCTCAAGCGATCACTCCGAAGTACCAGCATCTGAGGAAGTAAGCGCCGATCTTCTTAATCCCCCTGTGCGCCGAAACCCACTCAGGGATATATCTACGGCCCCACCCACCAGCAAGAAATTAAGGCCGCTCTGGTCTCACTCAAAAACGGCAAATCAGCCGACCCTGATAATATACCTGCTGAACTGTTGCGTATGAGGCATACCCCATAACTCAAGCGATCAACCCAATAATCAGGGAGGCCTGGAATACAAACGCTGCCCCCACGGAATGGAGGTTGGGAATCATGGTCACAATCCCAAATCTCTGGGTAACCTCACCCACTATAAGAAATGGATGGGGATTACATTTTGCACGACGCGTTTTGTTATGATATCCAACAACTGTGCCAAGTATGGTTCAAATCGGTCTATAGCCTCATATAGCTGCCCCATAAACCGATCTTGGGTCTTGATTTCTTGAGCCTCTAGAGGGCGCAATTATTATTCGATTGGAATGAAATTTTGCACGACGCGTTTCGTTATGATATTCAACAACTGTGCCCAGTATGGTTTAAATCGGTTTATAACCTGATGTAGCTGTCATGTAAACCGATCTGGAGACTTGACTTCTTGGGCTTCTAGAGGGCGCAGTTCCTGTCCGATTTGGCTGAAATTAAGCATGACGTATTTTATTATTACTTTCAACAATTGTGCAAAATAAGGTTCAAATCGGTTCATAACCTGATATAGCTGCCATATAATCCGATCTGCAGTCTTGACTTCTTGACTTGACTTGACTTCTTCAACATACGTGTATATTGTGGTCCGAACCGCACCATATCTTTATATCGCTCTAATAGCAGAGCAAATCTTTTCCTTTATCCTTTTTTTGCCAAAAATGAGATGCCGGGAAAAGAACTTGACAAATGCGATCCATGGTGGAGGGTACTACTACCAATGTTATCCAAACTGCTAGAAAAACTGTTTTTGAGTCGTTTAAACCCCATTATTGCAGAAAAAAATCTCATACCAGACCATCAATTTGGTTTTAGAAATTCCCATTCAACTATTGACCAGATACACCGCATAACTAATACTATTGAACAAAGCTTTGAGGATAAAAAAATATGTTCTGCTGTATTCTTAGATGTGTCGCAGGCTTTTGACAAAGTATGCCATGTCGGGCTTATAAGGAAATTAAGCAGGATGTTGCCTGAAATATATGTTGAATTTCTAAAATCATTCTTATCGGATAGATTCTTCAGAATTAAACAGGATGACTCCTACTCAGACATGAAGAAAATTGGTACAGGTGTGCCTCAAGGAAGTATCCTAGGTCCCGTCCTATATCTTTTATACACTAGCGATTTGCCAGAACCACCAAACTCAGTCATTGCAACTTTTGCGGATGATACTGCTATACTTGCTGTGGCAGATACAGAGGAGCAAGCAATCACTAAATTGCAACAAGCTCTTAATGAAATAAATCGTTGGGCCTCTGTTTGGCAAATAAAGTTGAACCATTCGAAGTCGGTTCATGTAAACTTTACAAATAAAGCTACCAGGAACATCCCCGTGCATATAAATGGAGTCAGTATCCCTTATTCGGACAATGCGAAATATCTTGGTATGACCCTGGATTCGAAATTACGCTGGAAAGCGCATGTCAAGAAGAAAATCGAAGAACTTAATATTAAATGGTCAAAACTCAAATATCTTATGGGCAGGAAATCTGAACTTTCCATTCAAAACAAATTACTTTTATATAATCAACAATTAAAACCAATATGGCTATATGGCATCCAACTATGGGGTTGCACGCATAAGAAATATATCTACATGATTCAAAATTTTCAAAATAAAGTACTAAGGAGCATAGTTAACGCCCCTTGGTATGTTCGCAACAGTGATCTCCATAGAGACCTCCGCATGAACACAGTGTCAGAGGAAATATCAATTGCAGCAACGAAACATGATGCCAGATTACGCCTTCATGTAAATCCAGAAGCCATTAATCTCAATGATCCAAGTACCAGACGTAGACTGAATAGAACTAAACCCTATGATCTCTTAATATCATGAGCTTTAAACTTATTTATTTTCTTTTTGTTTCCAATGTAAAATAAATTTTCAGATAGATTATATAAAATTTACATATTTTCAATGATAATTATGTTAAATTTGAAAAAAATTGCTTGTTAGCTTCTTATTGAAAGCTAGTTGCAATTAAAATAAAAAAAAAAAAAAAAAAAAAAAAAAAAAAAAAAAAAAAAAAAATGGTGGAGGGTATGTAAGATTCGGCCCGGCCGAACTTAGCACGCTTTTATTTGGTAATTTTATTATACTCCATGTTTGAAGCAATAATGCTGAGGCACACTATGGTATACGCTGGGGCATTAACGACTTCCTCGGAGACATTGACTAAGTGGATTATATGCCTCTTTGAGTATCGCTTCGATCACATAAAGGCGAAACTGGAACTACGGAATGAAAATGTTGCGAAAGTAGGCCTGAGGATCAACATAGCAAAGACCAAATTGATGAGGATAGGAACATCAAATCTGACACCGCTCACTATGAACGACCATATCATTGAAGACATTGACAAATTGCCAACTATGTTGGCAGCCAAAGAACAAATGACGGAGTATCAGAGACATCCTCGGACCTTTCTTAAACTCAACAAAGTTTGGAGATGCAGTAACATCTCACTTAATATAAAAGTCAGCTTTTTCAACAGTAGTGTGAAATCTATTTTTTACATGGTTCTACAACTTGGAGCTTGACACAAGCGATTACCCTCAAAGTCATGGCCAAACCATATTTCAAATGAAGAATTGCAAATAAGAACAAACACTTCACCTGCCGATGCAGAAATCTTGAAGCGAAAATGGACCTGGTTGGGTCATATCCTACGCCGACCGCGAGAAATGTCCTAGACGGGAACCCGCAAGGACAGCGAGGGAGGGGACGCCCGATAAACACATGGATCCGCTGTATGAAAAGAGAGTTGGAATCAACCCAAATAACGTGGAATCAAGAAGACACCTGGTTCGGGTCTTAAGGACGAGGGCGAACCTATAATTGCATCGGCCATCGGCCTTCTCTGGCAAACCAATATGCTTTTTGAGGGCTTCTAAGAACAAAAGGTGCATCGCTCTCAGGTTTATTGCGAGGTTTGTTGCGAATGATCTCAAAACTTTCACCGATAATCGGTTAGGGTCCCTTATTTGGGCTCGGCTACCCCAAAGGCTACGCGTCTAGATTCGGAAAAAGACTGCGGTCACCTGGAGGGTATCCCATGCCCAAAATGACAAAGACGAACAATAGTTATATGGGTCCAAGAAACTTTGCTAATGTCGCTAAGGACAGTTTATTGATGCTAGTTGACGATAAGGGAGAAGAGCAGTGTTGCATACCTGGGGAACAACTGGAGTGGGGTAGTCATAGTGCTGTCATCTGTAATCTCGGATTTCCTTGTGGAATTGCGTGAGTCTACTCCAGTTTGTGACGATGCAGGCTGGTAACGGAGCAGATACAAACTAATTGCTTTCGGGGATCAACGTTCAATTGAGATGCATCGTTGCGCCCTAAAAAGATTGGCGAGATCCAGCCATGCTCAGCACTGGATTAAGTCAAGTAGGTTGCGGATAGTGGAATGCTCCAGACGGAGTGGCTGCAGCGGCGGTCACGGACAATCAGCGATATCGAGCGGAGAGTCTTAGTGGGAGGCCGGGCGGCACCGACTCTTGTAAAAACTCGGATTGCCTATGATGGCTCCTTTCACTAAAATACAAAGGCGAGCTGAGAAAGGCCCAGAACAAATCCCATGTGGAATTCTGCACGTCTGCGGCCTCTTAGGACTCTAGGCCATGTTTTTTGTTTGAAAAGAAAACATATTGTAGTGGCGAATTAAGTGAAGCTTGAACAACTATGTCAACCTAAACGGGTACTAATGCACTTCAAAATAAGCAATTTTTTTTTAAATTGGAAAAGCCCCTCGATTTAAAAAACTCCAAAGCCCAGATCTCCTAACAAGGCATATGTTTTTTCCTTCCATATATTATCTAAACCAATACAAAAAATTGTTTACCACAAAATTCCGATTTTAAAACCATCTTTGCCCGAAAGGGATATTTTACGGAATTTTTGAAAAAAAAAATCGGACAGGACTTAGTTTTCGTTTTTTAAGACACTTTTATCTGCAAAATTAAAAAAAAATACGTACATGTCTTTATTGATTTTTTTTAAAAAATCGAAAATCAGACCACAAAAAAATTTGCCAGCCCGAAAAATTTTTCAAAATATCGTGGTGACCAAACAACCTAGGACGGTGTCCGGACAACCTAGGACCTTGAAATTTTGCACATGCTCTTGCTAATATCTCAGCAATTCCTATTTTCAAAGAAATATTCCCAACGGTTCTTACACGGCATATATTTTTCATAGTTTTTTTTTTCGATTTTTTCCCACTGTGCGCCGGTTGATCCGCTCACTGTCGCCATTATTCGTTTTCACACGATGGCCGCCATAGGTTGTGATTCAACAGTGGCGCTGTCGTCTCCCGCTGTCGCCACTGGTCGTTTTCAGACCGTGGTTGCACTCGTTCTCGAACCAACAACTGCGCCATCATCAGTTGCTCTCTCCGCTGTCGCCACTGTTTGTTCACACCGTGGTCGCCATTGCTGACGACACAACGAATGTGCCATCATCGGTTGTTGTCCCCGCAGTTGCTGCTTATCGTTTTCACACCGCTGTAGCCGTCGGTTTCGATACAACAAAAGCACCGCCATCGCATCGTATTGGATCACCATCATCGCACCGATCCCGTGGCAACCGGTTGTACGAACCGGATTGACCCGCTAAGATCTTTCATTGGCAAGGGCTGCCGCCTCAGTGGACAACACACTGCTACAAAAAAAACAACAACCATCATCGCGCCGCTTCGGATCGCCATCATCGGAATACCTTCATCGTCTGATCACATCACCATCATTGTAGCGCTATAACTCCAGACTGCGCCGTTGTGTTCTCCCCCCCACAACCAGTCATACTTGCCTACCATGCGCCACCTGAAGTCGTCGTGGGAACTAAATCAGGGTTTATTAGTGTTAGTGCAAGTAACTCCATAATTCTCTCTAATAAATGTTGTGAAGAGATAAGAAACAATACAAATTTCTCTCTCTCTCTCTCTCTCTCTCTGGTGGATTAAATAAATGTTTATAACGACATTGGTCGTCCTGAGATCTACCCCAGTTTCAAAGCGAAAACGTGTCGTTACAACTTCTATATGGATGGATACACACTAGATGACCAAGTCGTCTTTGAGGTGTACTCTAAGGAACTAAGACTGGTCATGTAGAGAAGATTACCCAACCACTGTCGTGTGTATCAAGTGAAGATCATTGTAGTTAAAGAAGTAGTATAATGGCTAAGATATAATGCCACAATGACAATTGGAATATATATCTTCTCAGACAGCCGGGCAGCCATTAAATCTCTGGGGAACATACTTCTGAAAGCGCTGGTCTAAACAGTTCAGATCTCTCAACGAAATGGCTGGGCTGAACAATTAAAAATTTAACTGTTCTGAGTGCCGGGGCCACCGTAGCGCAGAGGTTAGAATGTCCGCCTATGACGCTGAACGCCTGGGTTCGAATCCTGGCGAAACTATCAGAAAACCATTTTCAGCGGTGGTTTTCCCCTCCTAATGCTGGCTACATTTGTGAGGTACTATGCCATGTAAAACTTCTCTCCAAAGAGGTGTTGCACTGCGGCACGACGTTCGGGCTCGGCTATAAAAAGGAGGCCACTTATCGTTGAGCTTTTACTTGAATCGGACTGCACTCATTGATATGTGAGAAGTTTGCTCCTGTTCCTTAGTGGAATTTTCATGGGCAAAATTTGCAAAATTTGAATTTGGGTGCCGGGCTACAGAAATATTCTAGGGAGTTGTGCAGCAGACGAGCTTGTGAGATCAGAAACTACCTTACAAATTCTAGGGGAACTGGAATATGTTGATATGCCTCTAGCGACAAGTAAGCTTAGTTTTCAGGATCAGGGCCGAAAGGCAATGAATGACAGATGGTTACAAAGAGGGGGCTGTGAGCATTCCAAAACTATGAGGCCTAATCTAGACTTAAAGAGGTCTACCGCCCAGCTGTCGCTTGCTAGGACAGACGTCTCAGTCATTGTGTCCGCCATGACAGGTCAGTGTCTGATCGGAAAACATGCTGACAGACTGAATGTTACAAGTAACGACCTGTGCAGAAGCGTTAAAGGAGAACATCTTCTGTATTTGTGTCTCGCACAGACAGTCAAAAGGAGTTCCACTTTAGGTTCTCATTTCTTGGAGAACTTGTCTGATTTAGCAGATGTGAACATTCGCAAGTTGTTGTTGCCTTCTAGTTTCTACTTTTGAATCGGTAGGAACTAGAAGGCATCTTTTTTTCCTGTTCCTGTGGTATGCAAATTTGCCCTATGGACTTGGGATTTAATCCCAAGGGACAAAATGGACTTCCAAGTAAGTCTGATAGCAGACTGCCAATTAAACCTAACCTACTAAAGTATTACAACTTTTGACAGATGGACGGACAATGGAAAATCGGTTAATTCACTCGATGTGGTCTATTTGTATTTCCAGGTATTTTAAATCATGAATCCCTTTCAAAGCCATAAATTTATTAGAAAATCTATACCCTTCCCACAAACTCCTCTCTTGCGACAAACCATTGAAATAATGCTGCAACTCAAGAAAAGGAAACAATTTTGCTCACATTCCCCTTGGTCATGGTAGCGGAAAATTATGGCTCTTCGAAAGAGAGAAATAATGCCCAATAATACAAAGACATCTAAATTACTCATCCTCAGTGTCATTGCATTTCTATCGTCTAATGTTACCAGAGCCTCAGGTAACAGTAATCAAATGGTGGTAATAGTGGTGGTGAATGCCTTTCTTACTCCCCCCCATTGTTTTGACCATATATTCTACGAATACAAAGCAGATATTTGTCGACTCAGTATAAAGCAACAGTAGCGGAAATTCACTACCGCAAGCAACTCTTCACACACACATACAGACACATTCTACAATTCACCCACACCAACTATCATCACCTTTCACACGCTCCAACAACAGTAACCAACAATGGCTGGTAGTTGAAATCTACTTTGGAATAGCACAATAAAATAAAGCTAAAGCAATTTTGTTGAAAATATGAAAAAAAAAAACACAGAACAAAGGCAAACTGAATACGCAGCAAAATTGAGCATAAAAAAGTTATGTGATATTTATTTAATATTCACAATAGTAACATCCGCTATGAAGCTTTTTATGATGTTTTTTCTTCTTTAAGCAGGTTTTTATTTGGTTTATATGCAGGTCAAGCAACAAGATTATATTTTAAAGAGCTTTTTTTTTGGGTTTTTGTTGTAGAACTGCAAATGGTGCAAAGTGCAAATGATGCAAACTCAGTGTCTTCACTGACCTTTTTTTACACCCTTCACCATAGGATGGGGTCAATTCGTTTGCCACTCATTAGAATATTACTACTCGGAATTGTATAGAATAAAGCTCAAGCTGAAATTGGAACAGATTTCAATCTACGCTAAGGGTAATATCTTAGACTGTCATCTCATGTCAAATAGCATGTGTATGTATTAACAAGCAAGAGCGTGCTAAGTTCGTCCGGACCGAATCTTATATACCCTCCACCATTGATCGCATTTGTCGAGTTCTATGCGCGGTATCTCTTTTTAGACAAACATAGAATATTGAATAAAAACTGTTATGCTATTGGAGCTATATCAAGTTATAGTCCGATTCGGAACATAAATGAATGCTGAACATTCTAGAAGTCATTGTGTAATATTTCAGTTCATTCGGATAAGAATTGCGCCTTGTATGGGCTCAAGTAGCACAATCGGGAGATAGGTTTATATGGGAGCTGTATCAAGCTATTGATCGATTCAGACCATATTAGACACGAATGTTGAATGTCGTGAGAGAAGCCGTTGTATAAATTTTCAGGCAAATCGGATGAGAATTGCGCCCTCTAGAGGTTCAAGAAGTCAAGATCCCTGATCGGTTTATATGACAGCTATACCAGATTATGAACCGATTTGAGTCATAGTTATTGGAAGAGATACCAAAACACTAATTGAAAAATTTCAGCCAAATCGGATAAGTATTGCGACCTCTAGAGGCTCAAGAAGTCAAAGCCCAAGATCGGTTTATATGGCAGCTATATCAAAACATGAACCGATTCAAACCATACTTAGCGTAGTTGTTGAAAGTGCTACCAGAACACTACGTGCAAAATTTTAATATAATCGGATAAGAATTGCGCATGCTAGAGGCTCAAGAAGTCAAGACCCAAGATCGGCTTATATGGCAGCTATATTAAAACATAAACCGATTTGAACCATACTTAGCCTAATTGTTGGAAGTACTACCAAAACACTACGTGCAAAATTGCATCCAAATCGGATAAGAATTGCGCCCTCTAGAGGCTAAAGAAGTCAAGACCCAAGATCGGTTTACATGGCAGCTATATCAAAACATGGACCGATTAAAACCATACTTAGCGTAATTGTTGGAAGTGATACCAAAACACTACGTGCAAAATTGCAGCCAAATCGGATAAGAAGTGCGCATGCTAAAGGCTCAAGTAGTCAAGACCCAATATCGGTTTATATGGCAGCTATATCAAAACATGAATCGAAAAAAACCATACTTGGCGTAGTTGTTGGAAGTGCTACCAGAACTCTACGTGCAAAATTGCATCCAAATCGGATAAGAATTGCGCCCTCTAGAGGCTCAAGAAGTCAAGACCCAAGATCGGTTTATATGGCAGCTATATCATAACATGGACCGATTTGGCCCATTTACAATACCAACTGACCTACGCTAAAAAAAAAATTATTTGTTCAAAATTTCAAGCGGCTAGCTTTACTCGTTCGAAAATTAGCGTGCTTTCGACAGACAGACAGACGGACAGACGTTCGGACATGGCTAGATCGACTTGACATGACGATCAAGAATATATATACTTTATGGGGTCTAAGACGCATATTTTGAGGTGTTACAAACGCAATGACGAATTTAGAATACCCCCATCCTATGGTGGAGGGTATAAAAATCAATTTGTGTTGGTGTGTTCCTTATAGACTCAGAAACGACTGAACCGATTTTCACAGATGGTGCATAATGATCCCGTGGTGAAAATAGGGTACTAATTTTCTGATATCTGAAGGGAGGGTGGGCGGACCCTCCCCCTTTCCCTAATTTTTAGAAACGCCAGATCTCGGAGACGGGTGGTGCGATTTAAGCGAAATTTTGTGTGCTCTCATATAGTACCCTAAAAATAAAAATTTGGTATCCAAATTTCGGATGGGGTACCTAGGGGGCTGCCCCACCCTAAAATCTACCAAACATATTTTTGACCAATCAAGACAATATGGAACTCAAATGAAAGGTATTTAGGGTAAGAAAACGTTTCCGATATCCAATTGTCGGACCAAGTGTTAGGGGGACCACCCCAACACCCAAAACACCCCTAAATCGGACATTTTTACCGACCATGGCAATATGGGACTCAAATGAAAGGTATTTGCAAGTAGAATACGAATCTTATATCCAAAAGTGGGACCACGATTCTAGGGGTCCACCCCTTCCCCAAAACACCCCCTAAACAGGACTTTTTTACTGACCATGGCAATATGGGGCTTAAATAAAAGGTATTTGAATGTAGAAAACGAATCTGATATCCAAATATGAGACCAAGTGTTTGGTGGGCCGCCTCTTCGCAAAAACCTCCCCCAAAGGGGACTCATTTACGACCATAGCAATATGGGGTTCAAATGAAAGGTCTTTGGGAGTAATGCACGAATCTGATATCAATATTCGGGAAAAGTGTCTATGGGGCCACCCCACCCCCTCAACACAACCCAACCCCCAAAACACTCCTAACTCGGACATGTTTACCGATCATGGCAATATGAGACTCAAATGAAAGGTATTTGCGAGTAGAATACGAATCTGATATCCAAATGTGGGACCACGTTTCTGGGGGGTGGACCCCTTCCCCCCTGACCCTAAATCGGACATATTTACCGATCATGGCAATATGGGACTCATATTGTAGGTATTTGCGAGTAGAATACGAATCTGATATCCAAATGAGGGACCACGTTTCTGGCTATATGGGGCTCATAGCTATATGGGGTTCAAATGAAATGTCTTTGGGAGTAAAGCACGAATCTGATATCAATATTCGGGAAAAATAAGAGGGTTTTTAGAGTAGAACACGAATCCGATATATATTTTCAAGGCCAACTCACGGAGTGGCCGCCCATCCCCCAAAACGCCCCTAAAGCCGGTCCTGTTTGCCGACTATGGAAATATGGGGCTTAAATTAAAGATATTTGGGAATAGACCACGTATCTGAAATCAAAATTCGGGACCAACTGTCTTGGGGATGACTCACCACCATAACCCCCAAATAGGACGTTTGGGTCTTAAAAAGAGTGGAACTTAATACAATATAGTTTTTGTTGCCAATATCCCAAACCGGACATATTTGCTGACTTTTGCAATAAGGAGTTTAAATGAGATTAGAAAACGAATTTGATATCCAATTTTTAAGGCCAATGGCAATATGGGGTTCAAATATATGAGAATAGAGCACGTTGCTGATATATTTTCCGGGCTTAATGATTAGGGGACCACCCAAATCCCCTAAATACCCCATGTCAATGTGGGACTTAAATGAAAGGTATGGGGGGATAGAGCAAGAATCGATGCCCACTTTCGGGACCAATTTTCTGTGGGTTTACCCCTTTTTCAATTTTTTACTGACCATCGCAATATGTGGCTCAAATAAGGGTATTTGGGAGTAGAATACGAATTTGATATTCAAATGTAGGACGATGTATTTAGGGCATCACCCCTTCCCCAAAACACCCCCCAAAGGGTAAACATTTTTCGACCATGCCAATATGTGGCTCGAATGAAAGGTATTTGAGATTTGAAAACGAATTTGATAACCCATTTTGGGGCCATGTGTTTGGGGGACGCTTCATCCTGTAAACTCCTCTTAAGCCAATGGCAATATGGGGTTTAAATAAATGGGGTATTTGAGAGAAAAGCACGATGCTGATAATTTTTCAGGCATCATGAGAATATCGTGCTGAAATAAAGTATTTTAAGAATGGAGCACATCTTACATCCAATAGACCAATAAAGTTCATATCAAATTCTAATTCATTTTTGATTCATTTGTGCTAAAAATTTCCATTGCAAAACAACAGACGACAAAATTTAATTCTATTTCAAAGTTTAAACTTTTTTATTTTGCAACAACATGATTGCTTTTGAATATCCCACGTTTTGCATTTAAACTTTCCTTTTTAGCTTAAAACTTTCTTTTCATATAAAAATTAATTTCCTGTGTCATTTTGAAGGGAACAAGGTACTTTACTCACTCTCAACTTGAGTTAGTTTGCTTCAAAGATGTTTCAGTCTTAATCGTTTCCCAAAAGGACCAAATCATTAACAAAAACGAAAAAAGAAAAATAAAAAATAATTCGCATAACTTTCAATGACTCTTCAAGAGTCATTGATTGTGTTATGGGAACTTTTGAGGAAAGTAAAAAGTCGAATGCCATTATGGTACCCCAACACCTCTAAAACTACTCGAAACACAAGCTAAGAGAGAGAGAGAGAATGACTTCATAATGCAAAATCACTGTCATGAACTTAAGTTGTCTTTAGCATTGTCTGCCATTATGCTTAACGGTGGTGGTGTATATAAAGAAGCGTAACACCCACACCTAAGGAAAGTGGTCCTAAAACCCTACATTCTGTTACACCACTCCTACTCCTTCTTGTATTTATTCACCCATGCCTTCAATTGTAATTTTTGTTTGTTGTTAATGCCAGTGCCGTGAAATTCCACAATTGTTTCGGTGTTTAAGGTTTCGGCTGAATTTTTTTCCTTCATATAGTTCTAGTCACTTAGTTTGCTGGGTTGTTACTTTTTTCCTGTTCACTGAATAACTGCGGCATTCTAAAATGGCAACACAAGCAAATGAGCCGCAGAGCTCAAAGAAAAAGAGGTGCAAAACGTCACTTCCACTGTTTGTGAATGGAAATGATTGAGACAGACAGAGAGACATAAAGCCAGCGTGGATGTCTTTCAGTCCGGAAAGAAGGCAGCCAAATGGCAACCTGTGCCTGCCATTCTTTCATCAACTGGGACAGGTTGGTTGAGAATATAACAAAGGAAAGGAAAATATTAATAAAATAAAGTGGGAGGGGGGGTACTTCTGAACAAAAAACATTAAATATGGGGTTTTACTAGGGAAGATGATTAACAAAAGCAACAACTACAGCAGGAAAAGCGTTACCTGGACTTGAACGTAAATTTTAATATCATATGCGACACCTCTTTGGAGAGAAGTTTTTACATGGCAACGTATCACACGAATGTTGCCAGCATTAGGAGGGTAAAACCAGTGCTGAAATTTTTTTTTCTGATGGTCCCGCCAGGATTCGAACCCAGGCATTCAGCGTCATAGGCGGCCATATTAACCTCTGCGCTACAGTGGCCTCCACAAAAAAGAGTCCAACTAAAAATTTTTTAAATAACAATAGTTGAAAAATAATTTTTACGCAATTAAAAAATACATTTCCTTTTTTTTTAATTGGACCAATTAAAAAAATTATTGAAAATTAAAAAAATTTCAATCACTTTTTTAATTGAAAATGCAATTTCTGTTAAATAATTTTGATTGATAGTATCATTTTCGTGATTGAAGCTTTTTCAATTTAAAAAATTAATTGGATCAATTAATTTCATGATTGAAACCAATTTTATTTTTTTAAGCTATGCTATATAATTTATTGATATCGGTAGGGGGGCGGACCCTCCCCCTTACCCCAAAAATACCATCCAAAAATAAAAGTGGACCGATCGGGACAATATGGGACTCAAATGAAAGGTATTCAAGAGTAGAGTACGAATTTCAGGAAGGGGGAGGACCCTCTCCCGTTACCCAAAAACACCACCCAAAACCTTTCATCTGAGTCCCATATAGGCATGGTCGGCTAATATGCCCATTTGGGGGTATTGGGAATGGGACGGCCTGCCTTACTAGGACCAAATTATTTAAGCCATATTTGTAATCTACTGTCGAATGCTTTTCATTTGAGACCCATATGGACATGAACGTCTAATATATCAGTTTAGAGGAGTTTTTATGTTTAATACGATCATTATTTAATACGATCATTTTCGTTTTCTAGTCTCCAATACCTTTCATTTGATACCCATATTGTACCTATCGGTCCACTTTTGTTTTTGGATGGCGTAGTTGGGGCAAGGGGAAGGGAACGCCCGCATCCGATATCTAAAAATTATATAGCCTATGCTTCCTTCCAGACAAACTTGCACAATCTGTGAACATTTTAAGATAATCGGTTCAGCCGTTTTCGATTCTATGGAACAAACAAAAAAACCGAGTCCCATATAGTCATGATGGATCATATGCCCATTTAAGGCGTTTTTGGGGGATAGGGTGACCCCGGATACTTCGATGTGATTTTGTATGCCAGATTCGTAATCTAGTCCCGAATACCTTTCATTTGAGGCCCATATTGACATGAACGTCCGTTTGGGCGAATTTTGGGGCTGGGGCGGCCCGATGGATACTTAGACCCGAATTTAGATACGAATACCATATTTGTATTCTATTCTGCAATACCTTTCATTTGATACCCATATTGTCCCGATAGGTCCACTTTTGATTTTGGGCGGTGTTTTTGGGTAACGGGAGAGGTTCCTCCCCCTTCCGAAATCAACAAATTATAAAGCCTATTTCTCCTTCCTGACCACATTCGCAATCTTCTCCCGAATACCTTTCATTTGAGTTCCATATTGTCGGAATCGTCTAAAACCCCTATTTTAGGGGGTTTTGAGGTTGGGGCGGCCCCCCAATTTTTAATATGAAATTCGTACTCTACTCTAGAATACCTTTCATTTGAGTCCCATATTGTTCCGATCGGTCCACTTTTATATTTGGGTAGTCCTTTTGGGGTAAGGGGGAGGGTCCGCCGCCCTTCCGATATCAAAAAATTATATAGCCTATGTTTCCTTCCAGACCAACCTACACAATCTGTGAAAATTTCAAGGTAATTCGATTCAGCCGTTCTTGAGTCTATACGGAACAAACAAACACAAATTAAATTTTATAAGACTAGCTGAACCCGGCCCGCTTCGCTACGCTTCCTTTTACACCATAGGAATTATAACTTTTTTTTTCAATTACTCTTCTTTGCATTCACATAGCTACGTACATATTTTGCGGCTTTTTTATACCCTCCACCATAGGATGGGGGGTATACTAATTTCGTCATTCTGTTTGTAACTACTCGATATATTCGTCTGAGACCCCATAAAGTATATATATTCTTGATCGTCGCGACATTTTATGTCGATCTAGCCATGTCCGTCCGTCTGTCTGTCGAAAGCACGCTAACTGCCGAAGGAGTAAAGCCAGCCGCTTGAAATTTAGCACAAATACTTCTTATTAGTGTAGGTCGGTTGATATTGTAAATGGGCTATATCGGTCCATGTTTTGATATAGCTGCATTTTAAACCGATCTTGGGTCTTGACTTCTTAAGCCTCTAGAGTGCGCAATTCTTATCCGATTTAAATGAAATTTTGCTTGAGGTGTTTTGCTACGATGTCCAACAACTGGGTCTTGGGTCTTGACTTCTTAAGCCTCTAGAGTGCGCAATTCTTATCCGATTTAAATGAAATTTTGCTTGAGGTGTTTTGCTACGATGTCCAACAACTGTGCCAAGTATGGCTCAAATCGGTCAATAACCTGATATAGCTGCCATATAAACCGATCTTGGGTCTTGACTTCTTGAGCCTCTAGAGTGCGCAATTCTTATCTGATAGGAATGAAATTTTGCGCGACATGTTTTGTTATGATACTCAATAACTGTGGCAAGTATGGTCCTAATCGGTTTATAACCTGATATAGCTGCCATATAAACCGATCTTGGGTCTTGACTTCTTGAGCCTCTAGAGGGCGCAATTCTCGCCCGATTTGACTGACATTTTGCACATAGTGTTTTGATATAACTTCCAATAACTGTGCGAAGTATGGTCCTAATTGGTTTATAATCTGATATAGCTGCCAAATAAACCGATCTTGGGTCCTGACTTCTTGAGCCTCTAGAGGGCGCAATTCTTATCCGATTTGACTGAAATTTTGCACATAGTTTTTTGATATCACTTCCAACAACTGAGCGAAGAATGTTCCTAATCGGTCCATAACCTGATATAGCTGCCATATAAACCGACCTTGGGTCTTGACTTCTTGAGCCTCTAGAGTGCGCAATTCTTGTCCGATTTGACTGAAGTTTTGCACATAGTGTTTTGATATCACTTCCAACAACTGAGCGAAGTATGTTCCCAATCGGTCCATAACCTGATATAGCTGCCATACAAACCGACCTTGGGTCTTGACTTCATGAGCCTCTAGAGTGCGCAATTCTTATCCGATTGGAATGAAATTTTGCACATAGTGTTTTGATATCACTTCCAACAACTGTGGCAAGTATGGTCCTAATCGGTCTATAACCTGATATAGCTGCCATATAAACCGATCTTGGGTCTTGACTTCTTTTGTTTTGTTTTGCACATAGTGTTTTGATATAGCTTCCAACAACTGTGCCAAGTATGCTCCAAATCGGTCCATAACCTGATATAGCTGCCATATAAACCGATCTTGGGTCTTGACTTCTTAAACCTCTAGAGAGCGCAATTCTCATCCGATTTTGCACAAATTTTGTACAACGGCTCCTCCCATGGCATTCAATATACGTGTGAAATATGGTCAGAATCGATCTATAGCTTGATACAGCTCCCATATAAACCGATCTCCCGATTTCGCTTCTTGAGCCCCGAATCGGACTATAACTTGATGTAGCTGCTCCTCCGTTCTTATTCATTATACTTTGTTTGCCTAAAAACATATACTGCGCAAAGAACTCGACAGATGCGACCATGGTGGAGCGTATATAAGATTCGGCCCGGCCGAACTTAGCACGCTTTTACTTGTTTTTTTTATAGAACTTTTAAACTGTTGTAAAAGCTTGTCCCAGGGTAGGAGTGTTAAAAAAATAAAACCGAAAACAGTCAAAGGTTAGTTCCTTTTTTATCTATTCGAAGGACAGACAACTTGTCAAAGCAGTAGTGGAAAGCATATGATCAACTTTGATCACACTCTCCTGTACCTCTCGCGTTCTTCTTCTTTGTTCGGGTTGGCTTTGCTATTCAAAAAATTTCTACCCTCCAATAGATGGCGCTGAATTTGTTGTTGGTGGTGCTCGCTGTTGATTCCCATCAAATTGTGAAAATTTTGTCTATTTTTGAATTCAATCGAATTTCCACTTATATCGGCCTATCTAATGTAACCCTTGCCCATGGGTAAGTATCTTCGGCTTACCCATGGCATAAATATCAGAACAAATTTCCTGTACTGGATATTCCTTTAACAATAGTTGCGACAACAATCATTATCCATTTAAGACTTCAGTACAAAACAAAGAATACATGAATATTTTTGATCGTCTTGACAAAAAATGTAGTACCCTATTTTCACCACGGGATCATTATGCACCATTTTGTGAAAATTTCAAGAAAATCGGTTCAGCCGTTTCTGAGTCTATAAGGAACATACAAACATACAAACAAACAAACAAACACAAATTGATTTTTATATATACGAAGAAGAAGATAAGCAGCTCAACCATCCAAACTTCCCCATATCTGTTGATGTACATTAGCATCACTTCCTACAATAAGGCTTTTCTTCCCTACGGAAGCGGCTTCATACAGTGACTTAAGGCTTGAAGGCGGGAAGCCAGCCAGTAACGAGAATTGTTTATTACAAGGCTGGCTACTACAAAATATTTATTGCTTAACGACGGAAGAGGAAAAAAATTAGGCTACTCTTTGTAAGAACACAGGTTCTGTGTCTCCCATTCCCTTGAGAAGTTAAAATCCCGGAATTCTTAGTTCACGAACCATTCAAACCACGTCAATTCCCCCTGTTATCAGAAGGACCTTTAATGCCGCTGAAGCGGCTTTAAAATTGTGAAGATTAATCTACAGAAACGGAATCATAGTCAGGATTCAGATCTTCCACCACTATTGCGTTAGCCTTGTCTTCTGATTCCGCCAGGAGTTCATCCTCACAAGATTTGTTATATTTTGTCATGATGAGCTTTCGTACGCATACAGGGGCAGGTGAGAAAGCAGTGTAACCACTCTTCCTCACATCTGTATAACTTTTCCCACTTTTTCATTGTCCATTGAGTATCCCATATTTAAGTAACACCCCATTGATACTGCTACCATAAGCATTCACTATAACCTTTAGCTCACTTCATGCCTTACGGTATACCTACTGCAGTCATGCTCGGTGTACTCTATGTCTTCATGTTTTTTTTTTGCTTTTTCATGGCTGCATTACATATATATTTCTATTAAGGACATTGTCAGAGTTGTTCATAAATTTATTCGAATACCTTGCATGGCATCTCTGTGTATATTGGTGTTTGTGCATGGAATAGGTTCATTGTTAGTGTGTTTGTATGACTTCCATTCATTTTTATGGTAAATTATTTTTCTCTCTCTCTCACACTCTCTTCTCATGCCATTGTCTGCATTTGTTTGCCATCAATGTCGAACTTAACGTTGATTGAATACAAATAGAAGATATACATAATTTTCCATTTGTAAGGTCTTTTTGTGGCAAAAAATTTATTAGATGGCATCAGCAATGAAATAACTTTAGGGGCTACCGATGCAGGGAACACTAAGAAATTGAATTTGGTAGTTGGGGAGGGGTTATATATTTTATGTTGTTGTAAACTAAGTTAAGCAACAACAGCTTTAAAGAACATACCCAACACCATGGCACTTGGGCAATGCTAGCTATGGCTATAAAACGTCAAGCGGATAGATTGATTCATTGAAATGATATTGGGACGATACGAAAGTACAAATAGACGTCTATGATGGGATGATTTTGAATGTCAGGATGATCAAGTCATATCTTTAATATTGCAAACGAAATGTACATAATTAGTGAAACCCTTTTAACTCCTTAGTAAAATAGGATTTTAGTTTTGTTTATGAAGTTTTTGTTTTTTTTTTTCATTTTGTTTTAATTTGTATAAGGAACCTTAATGGCAACTTTCTCTGGTGGTCATTTCAACATTAATTTCCATAAAATATTCATTCATCTGCTGAATGTGTTATTGTTTTTTTTTTTTCTAAATTTCCATGGTATTAGAAGGAGAACAAAGAGAACAAATGATTTACTTTATTTACATAAAGGATAACAAAACGATCAGAGGATGGAGGTCATTTAAGGTAGTTGTTTTTATATCCTTCACCATAGGATGGGGGTATACTAATTTTGTCATTCTGTTTGTAACACCTCGAAATATGCATCTGAGACCCCATAAAATATATATATTCTGGATCTTTATGTCATTTTAAGTCGATCTAGCCATGTCCGTCCGTCTTTCTGTCGAAAGCACGCCAACTTTCGAAGGAATAAAGCTAGGCGCTTGTAATTTTTCACAAATACTTTAGTGTAGGTCGGTTGGGATTGTAAAGGGGCCAAATCGGTTCATGTTTTGATATAGCTGCCATATAAATGGATCTTGGGTCTTGACTTCTTGAGCCTCTAGAGGGCACAATTCTTATCCGATTAGAATGAAATTTTGCACCACGTGTTTTGCTTTGATATCCAACAACGGTGCCAAGTATGGTTCAAATCGGTCCATTACCTGATATAGCTGGCATATAACCCGATCTTGGGTTTTGACTTCTTGAGCCTCTAGAGAGCGCAATTCTTATCCGATTGGAATGAAATTCTGTACGACGGATCCTCTCATGACCATCAACATACGTGTTTATTATGGTCTGAATCGGTCTATAGCCTGATACATCCCCCATATAAATCGATCTCTCTATTTTACTTCTTGAGCCCCCAAAGGGCGCAATTCTTATTCGAATTGGCTGACATTTTACACAGGTCTCCAACATTTAATTGAATTGTGGTCCGTATCGGACCATATCATGATATCGCTCTAATAGCAGAGCAAATCTTTTCTTATATCATTTTTTGCCTAAGAAGATATGCCGGGAAAAGAACTCGACAAATGCGCTCCATGGTGGAGGGTATGTTAGATTCGGCCCGGCCGAACTTAGCACGCTTTTGCTTGTTAAGCCTCCCGGCATCCGACATAAATATGGAGCAGATCGAAAGGTACTAAGATATAGCTGCTATATATTAAAGGTCTGAAGCCCATAAAAGATTTATTATTGAGTTGTATTAAGCCTCCCAACATCCGATCCAGATCAGACTATATGGATATAGCTGCCATATGGACCGATGTTGCAATTTAGTGTTTTAATCGCATAAAAGGCGGTTGATTTCGCCGAAAATATAACTTGCATAAGAGATCTCGGGACCTGAATAAAATATGATTCAGAAAAGCCTCTATTTAGATATAGCTATGGGCATGGTAATGGAGTTATAATAAAATAGGATGGTTCATATATCCATGATGGTGGGTATCCAAAGTTCGGCACGGCCGCATTTAAGACTTTTTTATTTGTTTGTTTTTTGGTATTACTTCGAAAACATTGCCATATTTTGTATTCTAGTCTACTTCGCATCTTTAAAAATATTCCGATATTTGTTTTCCATTTTTAATCCACACTAAGAAAAAGGCGAATAATGCGCGCGGGACTGTTGTTGCTGGGCATAGGAAATTGTTTTGGAATAAATTGATTCCCTCAATTTGTAACTGTTTACTAAATAAGAAAAAACACACATAGACACACATACAGATACACACAAATGCTGTCTAATGTTTTTCCGCCTTCCAAAGAGTTAAGTCATCAAAGGGGTGTATTTGTGTTTTTTTTGTTGCTTTTCTCTTTCTTCTCCCTTTCTTCTGTTATTGCTGATTTATTTTTATTGAAGTAACAAATATTTATTTGACATCTTGTTTTAAATTGGCAAATACTACAACATCCCCTTGCCGCCTTAGCTGCTATGGGGTAACACACACACACACACAAATGGTCTCTTTTTCATAAACATTTTTTTGATAGTCTTTTGACATGGAAATATTTTGCAATTTTTGTAGTATTTCGTGAGCTTGTCAAACACCAACAGCAGCTGTAATTGATTTTACTTGTAATCTTTTAATTTATTCCCTATTGTCGTCGTCACCTACCTACCACACCCCCCCACCGCCAATGCGATAAAATCATTGAGGGGGGCCAACATGTTTGTATATCCCAACATTTATTTGAGAATTTGATTATTATTACAAGGAATGTTGGCTTCTTAAAGGCGATGTATCCCTATGGGTGGGTGTTTTTCAAGGTGAAATTAACTATTTAAGAAATATTTTGGCCTTATAGCTAACAAGAAATGTGAACAAAACTCATTTTAACTTGATTATTAATTATGGTCATTACCATGGGGCCCAATGTGGGTATGCTCATTAGGGCATTTTCAAATATTGATTTTTGACCATAAATAATTGATTATAGTAATATAATGAGGACCACCCCTGTGCATAGGTTGGCTTGCCTAACCATCGTTCTTAACTTGAAGTGGAAATCACGGCGAGAACTTTAATAACATTGCCGGAGGCTGTAATTATAAGTATTTAAGGCTTGTGATCTCCATATCTCCATTTCTCATATCATCTCCAATTACATAAGAGTTACATGTAGCGTACTCATGCGTTCATGCCAACCAACCAACCAACTATAAACAAAGAGAGTGTCAAATTACACCAAGCAACAGCCAACATGAGCGAATGCTCAATCGATAGTTAAGCATAAGCAGCAATGTGAAAATGCACAAACATGGTGGCCAGAGAACTCTTTTCATTGTCATGGCCGCTAAACAATTTCGCTGACATTGCTACAATTTTTATACACTTTTCGGAAGAAGGCAAAGGCATTGACCTTATATAGAAATGGACTTCATAAAGGCACTAGATGCATATTTTGTACAAAGAACTTAGATGTAAGAAATATTTGTATGTATTAGTAATAAGTGTATTGAAAAAATTGATTTTGGGGAACCAACGAATGACGCCGGCAGAGCCGATCTTTTAGTATAGATTCGATGGCATTTCTCCAAAAAGACGCATTCAATAAAGTAATGTCATCAGGCATATAACTGCCTGATCCAACAACTCCCTTTGTGAATACTTGTTTTTATTTACGCATGGCGATCCAGACTGCCTTGCGTATCTGAATCAGTAAAACATGCTGGCGTTGTTATCCGCAAAATATTAGAGGATGCTGCCAAGACTGTCCGGGCAGTCCGGTCCAAGCCGAGTACCGAGGATTAAAAATCGGAATACTAAAGGCTGAATCCTTGTGAAAAAGTACTTATATGACAGAGCTAGGTCCAAAACCTCTGACGGTGCCTGAATATTGGAAGCGGGCAAAAAAGGCAGTCAAAGTCGATAAAGAACCGGTGGTGCCCCCAGTTCAACCGCCAAAAAGACGAGGAGGATACACCTTGCGCCTCAAAAGAGAAAAGGCGATACTATCAGATCGGTAAATAGTTCTCCCCCACCAAGCTGGGAAAACGCTTCGGCATATTGGAAAAGAATCGATGAGATCGATTTCCTCCGTAAACAATACTTTGAATCTAAAATCAAACATTAAAATAATCTTCTTTCCTCGCGCGAACATCAGAAAAATATTTTCAGCGATGGTTATACCCTCCAAATGCTGACGACATTTGTAAATTTCTCCTCTAAGATGTATCGCACTGCAGCACTCCGTTAAGATTCGGCTATAAAAAGGAGGCCACTTATCATTTGAATCGGACAGAACTCATTGATATGGGAGAAGTTTGCCATGTTCCTTAATGGAATTTTCATGGGCAAGTTTGCATTTGCAGTTGTGCCAAGTATGGTCCATACCGGACCATATTTGTATATATACCCTGTGGTATTATCTATGGCTGAGGTAGCCGGCAGTCGACCAGGATTGAGGACTACAAACCATAAATAATAACACACTTACTTACTTCAGTAATTACAATTCAAGATAGTGTTTTAAGCTCTTCGGTGCAGGGTAATAGTTGGTGCCAGTCAGGCGCCTTTATGCTCGCGCGATTGGTCTTACCATTATAGTATGGAAAAATAGGAGCAGAGTTAGGGGAGGAGGTCTGTAATGTAGTGTAGTAGGATGCGAGCAAGTCAGCGTGAAGGTGAAGCCAAGTTGCTTTAAGAAGGGAACGAATCAGCGTAAGGATGCACACAAGTTAGCATTTGGATGTGAACAAGTCAGCGCCGGGATGCAAAAGAATCGCATTGGGATGCGAACGAATAAGCGTTAGGATGCGAACAAGTCAGCTTCGGGAAGCAGACAGGTCGTATTAGGATGCGAGCAAGTCAGCGTTGGGATGCGAATGAATCAGCGCACATGTTAGCATTTGGATGCGAACACGTCAGCGTCGGGATTCATTCGGGTCTCATTAGGATACGAACGAATCAGCATTAGGATGTGAACGAGTAGCGTTAGTATACGGGCAAGTCAGCGTTAGGATGCAAACGAATCGACGTTAGGATCCGAATGAATCAGCGTTAGAATGTGAACGAGTTGCGATAGGATGCGAGCAAGTCAGCGTAAGGATGAAGCTAAGTCGCGTTAGGATGCAAACGAATCGGCGTTAGGATGCCAACGAATCAGCGTTAGGATGTGAACGAGTCGCGTTAGGATGCGGGCGACTCGCTTCAGGATGCGAACCAAGGATGCATAAAAGTCGCGTTAGGACGAGAAAAAGTTTGCATTAGGATGCGAACGAATCAGCGTTTGGATGTGAAAAAGTCAGGGTAGGGATGCAGTCGGATCGTATTAGGTTGCGAACGAAGCAACGTTAAGTTGCAAACGAATCAGCGTAAGGATGCGCATAAGTCTGCATTTGGATGCGGAAGAGTCGCGTTAGGATGCGAACGACTCCCTTTAGGACGCGAACCAATCAGCGTTAGCATGAGAACAAGTGAGCGGTAAGGTGCATAAAATTCGTGTTAGGATGAGAAAAAGTCAGCGTTAGGATGCGAACGAATCAGCGTTAAGGCGCGAACAAGTCAGCGTTAGGATGTATACAATTCGTTATGATAAGAAAACGTCAGCGTCGGGATGCAGACGAGTCGCGTTACGATGCGAACGAGTCAGCGTCGGGATGCCGTCGGATCGCATTAGGTTGCGAACGAATTAGCGTTAAGATGCGAATGAGTCGCGTTAAGATGCGTACAAGTCAGCATTTGGATGCGAACTAGTCGCATTAGCGTGCGGACGACTCGCTTTAGGATGCTAACCAATCAGCGTTAGCATGCGAACAAGTCAGCGTTAAGATGCATAAAAGTCGCATTAGGATGAGAAAAAGTCAGCGTTAGGATGCGAACAAGTCAACATTGGGATACGAACGAATCGCGTTAGTTGGTGATACAATCCTTAGGGCTTTGAGGCTTTCTGACTGCGGACTATGTCACACGTCTTACTATACTGTCTGTTTAACGAATCATGACCAACCTCGGAAATGTGTGATACTAAGTACACATTGCCAAATGAGCCAAGTGAGAATTATATTCCACTTTTCTTGTCAAAATAGACGTCGAATAACGACATTCAATGTGAACATCTGTGCCAATAAATAATATGCCCATTTCAATATCCGACTGTATGTTCTTTACATTGGTGTGTTTGAATGTTCGTCACTTGTACTAAAGCTAATATAAGTATGAGTGTCTGTGTAGCTAAGTCACGCGTATTTATGTAAACAAATGTGTGGTCGGGCATGAGTAGCCTCTGTATGAATGGTTGTGTGGTCCATGCGGATCATTAACAATCTTAACATATAAATTGTCACATAACACATGAAATAAATAATGAATTCTTTTTGGACCTGGTACAATGTACGAGTCCAAATTGACTTGTTACAACTCATAATAAAGATCTGGTGTAATAGCAACCACAATCTTCTGACTTGATACTACAGCATTGGTTCTGCTTTAATAGCAAAATGTTTGCAATTGCATGCTAGCACGCTTCCTACTATGAAGTCTTTTGTTTGCTGAAATATAACATAAAACGAGTAAATCCTCCTTATTTCGGCCGGGTCGAATCTTGGGAACCAACCACCATGGTATAATCTGAATATCAATTTTTATGGGTATTATGGGTATTGCAGAGTCTAGGGGCGCAAGAAGTTTTATCGATGGATCACTTTGTTGAGAGCCATACCTAATCTGAAAACTAAATGAAAAAGAAGTTTCAGTGCAAAATTTCGACCCTACAAAGTATACATATTTCGGATCGTCGTAAAAGTCTAAGACGATTTAACGATGTCCTTGTGTCTGTCCGTCCGTCTGTTGTAATCACTCTGGAGCCCTCTAACATGGAGATATTCAGCTGAAATTTGGCACCGATACGTCTTTTTGATGCACGCTAGTTAGCTTCTTGAACGGGCCGAATCGGACCATATTTGGATATAGCTGGTATATCTGGCGGTAAAGGTTCTAATGCCCACAAAATTATTTATTTTTTATCCGATTTCACTTAAATTTGAAATAGTGAGTAGTTAAAGACTTACCGATATCTGACCCAAATATGGTTCAGATCGGACTTTAGTTAGATATATTGGGTTGCCCAAAAAGTAATTGCGGATTTTTTAAAAAAAAGTAAATGCATTTTTGATGAAACTTAGAATGAACTTTAATCAAATATACTTTTTTTACACTTTTTTTCTAAAGCAAGCTTAAAGTTACAGCTGATAACTGACAGAAGAAAGAATGCAATTACAGAGTCACAAGCTGTGAAAAAATTTGTCAACGCCGACTATATGAAAAATCCGCAATTTTTTTTGGGCAACTCATGGCTTGAAATACATTTTGAACGTAAACGGCTATCGCAAGCGGTTTTGTAGTCAACAAAGAGATGGTAGGTGTTGATTTGTCCTTCTCGGGTCTTTTCCAGGATTTGGTGCAGTGTGAATATCTGGTCTAGGGTGGATTTACCAGGTCTAAAGCCGCATTGATAGGGCCCAATTTTCTCATTGACTTTAGTTTTTAATATTTCACACAGTACGCTCGAGAGTATCTTGTATGCGATGGGGAGGAGACTTATTTCTCTGTAGTTGGCTTATTCCGTCTTGTCTTCTTTTTTGTGTGCGGAACGTAGTATGCTGAGGTTCCAATCATCGGGTATGTGTTCTTCTAGCCGGTTTGTGCTGATAAGCTGGTGCATACGCCTTATCAGCGTGTCGCCTCCGGTCTTAAATAGTTCAGCGGGTAACCCATCGGCTCCTGCTGCTTTGGTGTTCTTCAGTCGGATCACTACTACTTGGTCCTCATTCTGAGTAGGAGGAAACATTCTATACCATCATCAGGAATTGATTCTGCGGTATCCTCTTCGCCGCCAACTTTGGAGAGTAGCAGTTGGATAAAATGTTTTTTCCTCAGCATGTTATCTGTGTCAGTTGCCAGATTTCCTGCTTTGTTTCTGCATGAGGATGTGCCTGCACCAAAGCCATCGGTTTGATGTTTAACTCTTTGGTAGAATTTCTGGACTTCATTCTGACTCCTATCCTATCTCAATTCGCTCACATCCACGTCTTTCCTTTTTATATCGGAATAGACGTTTCTTCTCTCTACTTTTCTCTCGATAACTCTCCTTCATCTGAAGCGTTGGCAAGGATTGTAGGGTTGCTCGATATGCTCATCATCAAAAAGAAGTATTTGTGCAAAATTTCGTTACGCGTTCGACAGCTATCATGATAGGCGGCTTACGGACGTATGGACATGGCTAGATCGAAATTGAATATTAAGACGTTAAAGGATGTATGTATCTTGTAGGGTCCTGGACTGATATTTCAAAGTGTAACAAACAGAGTAAGTAGATAAGTATATCCTCATCCTATGGTGATGGTATAAAAAACAAGTTAAACGGCATTAAGTTCGACGGGGCTCAACTTTACATACCCACACGGGTAATAACTAGGCCATTTATGAGAGAAAAACCCATGAACATTCCATAAAGGAACAGAGGATACTTCTCTCGTGGGTATCCAAAGTTTGGCCGAACTTAATGCTCTTTTATACCCTTCGCCATAGGCTGGGGGTATACTGATTTTGTCATTCCGTTTGTAACACCTCGACATATACGTCTTAGACCGCACAAAGTGTACATATTCTTGATCGTCTAGACCTTTTAAGTAAATCTAGCCATGTCCGTTCGTCAGTTTGTCCATCCATATGTCTGTCCGTCCGCCCGTCTGTCTGTCGAAAGCAAGCTTACTTTCGAAGGAGTAAAGCTAGGCGCTTGAAATTTTGCACAAATACTTCTTATTAGTGTAGGTCGGTTGAGATTGTAAAGGGGCCAAATCAGTGAATATTTTGACATAGCTGCCATATAAACCGTTCTTGGATCTTGCCTTCTTGAGCTTCTAGAAGGCGCAATTCTTATCCGATTTGGATAAAATTTTGCCTTACGGACCATAACCTGATATAGCCACCATATTAACCGATCTCCCGATTAAACTTCTTGGGCTCCTAGAGGGCGCTTTTCTTATGCAACTTGGTTGAAATGTTGCATATGTCGTTTTGGTATGACTTCCAACAGCTGTGCCAATATGGTCTAAATCGGTTCATAACTTGATATAGCTGCCATATAAACACATCTCCCAATTTGATTTTCTAGAGCCTTTCGAGGGCACAATTATTACTCGATTTGCCTGAAATGTTGGTGGTGGTATTGTGCTGTGACTTCTATCAGCCATGACAAGTATGGTCTACGTCGGTCTAAAACTTGATAAAGCTCATATATACTTGAAAATTTCATTCAAAGAACTTGACATCCTTGCGATCCTTGGTAGTGGGTATATACGATTCGGTCCGGCCGAACTTAGTCCGCTTTTACTTGTGTAACTTATTTTTGAGGACTGGGTTCACTAGAAGTATAAGATCCCTCTAAAAGTTGTTCTCCTATATATATTAAAATTCAATTCACTGTCAGCATCTCTGCTATTATTTATCTCAGTTTAGGAGCCGCTCTACCAATTGATCACTCGTACATGGCATACAGGGCGGTATATATGTGGACGGCGAGTCTATATCATTAATATATTGTTTAAAATATATATTCTTCTTATAGTAACTTTCCTATAAAATATTTTTAATTCTAATTTTTAAATTAATATAAACCCCATTTTTTATTTCCAGGTATGTTACAGAAACTTGTTCAATCAAGTCCTTCCGTGAGTAAAATATTCACTTTCGATTTGTTTTAATGCAAATTTATTTCTAATGTTGTATAAAAATTTACTAAATTTGTTCCTAATTAATGGAACATTTCCATTTAGGCATTTGCTTTAGATAGTGACTGATTGATTAACATATAATATTACAATTTACATATTTTTTGACTTTATATTCGCAAAGAAAATGTACTCTGTCTGGTGATGTGGGATGACAGCTGAAATCCTTTAAACAAAAAAACACTTGTTTCTGTTATTTTCTATTCTATAGCCCATAGAGGGCATTTGACTTATGTTAACCAAAAATGTTTTTCTCAAAAAAATATTAAGTAATTCAAACATGCTGTTTCTTTGGAAAAAAGGACCCCTTTCGCTCATTCATTCATTCATTCGCATTTCATATTTAACCTCGACAAACAGAATGCTGCAGAGTGAATTTATTAAATATACATGTGTTGTCAACCTTCATCCAAGTCAATCCACAAAGCGATGGAATTCAGGCAAAGAAGTCCTTCTGAGATGAGTTATAAAAATGAAAATTCATTGTTTCGTTTTGCCTTCGGATGCCACGGACAATTGGCAACTGAAAACCAATACCACTTAATTTGCCATCAGGGTAAGAAAAACCAAACAAACAAACAGACGACAATAAAAACAGCATTCCAGGGACTGGCAATATCAGCACACAAACAAAAACAAAAAACACACACACAACTGGTTCATAATAAGGAAAACTAAAAGAAAAACAAAATTATGCGAAAGATGATTAAAGGACTAGTGGCAAGGAAAGGAACCTCATTTGATTGGACATCCTTTGCAAATGAAGCCAATTGAAAATATGAATTTATTTGCCATCATTATTAATTGCAAATGGACCGAAAGGACAAAGATTAACAGCATTATGCAAGAGGAAATAATGCAAATTCGATGCTGAGTTGTTATTTTTTTTAATATCAACTCAAAAATGTTTTAATTAAAGCTGCAGGGAGTTTTTCAAACGAATTCATTAAACGCACTGTCTTCTGATAGTTTAATTAATATTCCACTCTGTTCTGTTCTTTCAGTTCTCAGGCTTTTTTTTACCCACGCTAAAGATGGTCACGGCTTGCCATCGAGAGATTTTAATTTTCCAGCCCACGCAAGGCTTTGGGAAAAATTATCTAGAAAAGAAAAAAAAATTTCTTGAATTTTTAAAAGGTCTCTGATTCCAATAGGACCACCAACCATGTAGCACATTTACATTAATCCCAGCCCTGTAGGAATTAAAGTAGAACTACTGTAGTTTGCCGAGAGAGGTTAGCTTTATCAAGTGGCAGCTGGTGTCTAAGTTCACTACTTTTCACCTGTTAACCCGAAAGTCTTCATGTTAACCAAGTCCTCTGGCCTCTACTGCCACATCTTCTGCTCTTTCATTCCCACTTACTCTGCTATGACCGGCCACCTAAACGATGCGGATTGTACCATCCTCAGAGGTGGCCAGTATAATGTCCGTAAAGAAGTTCGACGTTCTCGAGTGAACACCACACCACCTCACGCATTCCCTGTTCGCCCTGATCTCTGCCTGCATGACCGCATTGTATTGGGTTGCCCAAAAAGTAATTGCGGATTTTTCATATAGTCGGCGTTGACAAATTTTTTCACAGCTTGTGACTCTGTAATTGCATTCTTTCTTCTGTCAGTTATCAGCTGTTACTTTTAGCTTGCTTTAGAAAAAAAGTGTAAAAAAAGTATATTTGATTAAAGTTCATTCTAAGTTTTATTAAAAATGCGTTTACTTTCTTTTAAAAAATCCGCAATTACTTTTTGGGCAACCCAATATAAACAGATCTTAGTCCTTTGGTTCTCAATGTAGACAACAGGCCCACACTGACCTCTAGCTTTGATCCATCTGAGTAGCATGATCTCCCAGAGGGCAATACCAGAGGTCCGTCAATCCACCAAACAGTGCCTCTGGCAGCAGTGTCACGCAGTCGACCTCGAGGTCATCTCAGGTATCCGATCGGAAACCTCTTCTTATCTATCCGGATATCCTATCGTCGCCTCCATTAGACCACAATGGAATGACTTGATCCTATCCTCCATCCATTCTCCTATCGTCTTAAGTCTCATAGCCGCAGTGGCTGCCTCGCACATTATCTGTATGTCAATGGGTCGGATATGGGATATCTAGAATAGTCTCCTTTGTTTCTCATAGTTTTCCGGGGGCGGGTTACTGGCCCAGCGCCCCAACCGCAGGGGTTTTGTGGGATTGCACATATATCCCTCGTTGGGGCGAGCCACTTGCTCCAAGATCCGACGCTCGCTGCCAGCCGCCCCTAACCTGGAACAGACGCTGAGTTGGCCATTGGCTATTCGAAGGCGCCAATAACTCGCCTTGTCATCTCGAGCATCATTGGCTGTCAGTTTTTAATTAAGAGCCAGTGCCACCTGACTCCTCACTGAGACTTTCCTCTCGAAAATCGCTAACTGCCCGCTGCCGCATTTGCATCTACTCCGCATAAAAACGGAGCTTTCCACTATCCGTAACCTGTGGATGCGCCCGGTAGCTCTCAGCTAAATTTCCCTGGATCACGATGGACACCACACAAGTCGGAGCTCAAAGTTCCTGTGTCGGCCGGGAATCGTCTCCAATGTCCTAGTGAGAGCGGTCCTCATCACTCCGCCTATGCCAAGACAACATGTTCCTTGAACCTGTTGTTTTATCCTTTTTCTCCATCGCAGTCCACCAAACTACTGAGGGGTAAGTATGTATTGGTCAAATTATGCTCCTGTAGAGCCAGTGGACTATCCTTGCATTCAGACCCCATTTCGAGCCTACGGCCTGTCTACATAGTGCCTAACGTGTGTGGGCCTTCACAGTACGCTCCTGACTGAGAAACATCCAATTCAGTTTCTTATCAAAAATCACTCCTAAGTATTGGACCTTGTCAGATATCGAAATCGGTTTATTGAGGAAACGTGGTGCGTCAAATTGGCCCACCTTTGCCTTTCTCGTGAATAGACAGATTCCAGTCTTCTCTGGGTTAACATTAATACCCCTGGGTCTAGTTTTATGCCATCTGCAAGATCTTTTTGGTCCTTCTGCATAGCTGGTTCGGATTCTTAACCCTTGGAAGTATTATAACATCGTCTGCGTAGCAGAAGTATTAAAATCCCTCCTCAGTCAGCATCCATAATTGGTTTTTTATGGTGGTTACCCATACGAGTGGTGATAAAATGCCCCCATGTGGCATGCCTTGCGCCACTTTCTTCCTTATATTTTGTCATGAGACCCACAATTTATCCACCTGTTCCTTAGCATATGGTTTATCGAGTCTCTAAGGACCTGGGGATAAAATGCCCCCATGTGGCGTGCCTTGCGCTAATTTCTCCTTTATATTTATGTCATGAGACACAAATTTTTCCTCCTGTTCCTTAGCATATGGTTTATCCAGTATCTAAGGACCTGATCCACTCGGTATTTGTCTAAGGATTGGATCAGTGCATCGGTCCGCACATTGTCAAAAGCCCCCTCGATAACAACGCATACCGCCAACATCTAAGTCTTAGCATTGAAGGACTTTTCTAGTTTATGCACAACCTCGTGCAGGGTAGTCTCCAATGACCTTCCCTTGGCATAGGCATGCTGTTTGTATATGAGCAGTTCGCGGATGTCCTATTCCTTATCATGGTATTCACAGTGGTTTAAGGGGCAGTCTCCCATCAGACTCATTTAGAGATTTTCGTTTTTTGTGATAAGACAGAAACAGAAGAAGGAAGATGCCTTCTAGTTCCTACCGTTGAACCATCCAGATCGCTTTAAAAATCCCAAAAACTTGCGAATGTTCACATCCGCTAAATCAGACAGGTTCTCAAAGAAATGGGAACCTACAGTGAAACTCCTTCCGACTGCCAGTGCGGGATACGCACACAGAAGGTATTCTATAGTCTCTTCTTCTTTGATGTCCTCACAGCTTCTGCAAAAGTCATTGCTGTCAACCTTCAGTCTGTCAGCATGTTTCCCGCTTAGACAGTGACCTGTCATGTACCCAGTGACAACAAAGCAGTAGCCCTCTTCAAGTCTAGATTAGGCCACATAGTTTTGGAATGCTCCCGCTTAGACAGTGACCTGTCATGTACCCAGTGACAACAAAGCAGTAGCCCTCTTCAAGTCTAGATTAGGCCACATAGTTTTGGAATGCTCACAGCCCCCTCTTTTTGTGACCATCTATCATTCGTCGTCCCTTGGACCTGGTCCTGAAAACTTAGCTTACATGTCGCTAAAGGCATACCCACAGATTCCAGTATCCTTGGAATGTGTAGGGTAGTTCCTAGTCTCGCTTTACACAGTTCGTCCGCTTTACAATTCCCTGGGATATCTCTGTGGCCCGGCATCCAGAACAGGTGAATTTTGAACTGTTCAGCCATCTCGTTAAAATATGTGAGAAAGTTGAGGGTGGTTTTTGTGTCCAGAAATAGGTTCTCCAGGGATTTAATGGCTGCCTGTCTGAGAAGATAAATGCAAGGATCTCCGCTTGATACACACTGCAGTGGTCGGGAAACCTTTTCGATATGACCAGTTTTAGACCTTTAGAGTACACCCCAAAGCCCACCTGGACGTTTAGTTTGGAACGATCCGCATAGAAGTCTATGTAACTTTATTACTAGGGATATCCTAGTTCCATTCGGTTCTATCAGGAATGGTGGTACAGTATACACACTGCCTGGAACATCGGATATTGTATCAATATTAACAAAGTATACATAGCCGCCACATGACCAAAAAGATAGCTCCCTTAACCTCACGGCAGTGAACGTTACGATTTGCCTAGCCACAATGTTCAGAGGCATTAGATGTAGCATTAAATTCAATGCGTCAGATGGTGCCGTCCTCAGTGCGGCTGTGATGCATAAACAAGCCGTCCTTTGGATCCGGTTGAGTATTGAATAGTAGGTGGTTTTTTGAAGCGCCGTCCACCTAACCACAACACCATATAGCATTATAGGTCTGACAACTGCAGTATATACCACAATGCGTTCCATGGTTTTGAGTAAGAAGGATGTAAGGCTTTTAGGTCTGTAGGTCTTTGGCGTCGCATTACTTGCCTTGCCGGGCTTTGGTATAAATACCACTCTTGCTTGCTGCAAGGCTGTCTGAATAAATGCAAGTCCTTGGTACGCTGTGAAAATATTGGTCAGATGAGGCGCCAGATAGTCGGCCCCCTTCTGCAGAAACGCCGCAAATATTCCATCAGCTCCTGGTTTTAAACTTATTACGGAAGCTTTTCGGATTCGGTGCTGGTCGTGCTATTCTAAACCTAATGTAGTGATGGTCTGAGAAGCAATACTCCATGGAGACCCTCCAATTCTGAACCTCATCGATAAGATTTTCCGAACATATTATCACATCTAAAACCTCCGCCCTAATCCTATTAACATAGGAAGTTTTGAAGCTCCTTAAGGCTTCCTTTCTTCTGTAATGATAAACCTTCGATCGACCTCGTTATTCGAGATTCCGGTTTCTTCGTGAGCCCCGTCGTATTCTGGGGAAAATGCGTTTTCATCAAATGCCTCAACATGTCCTCCGTTGTCTCTGCTCTCACTCCCATTTCGTCTATTAACATTTCATCTTGGCGGCGTCATTAACGCTTTCGACCTAGTCGCAGAAAAACTTCCAGGAGGCATGTTTAACCGCTCTGATATAACCGCTCCGGTTGTACGCATCGGATTGACCCGATGGAACCCTCATCGGCAAGGGTTGTCGCCTCAGTGTACGTGTTCGTCTTTTTTTCGTCATGGGAGAGTCACATTCCGGAGTGCCTTCTCCGCACGCTTCTGGTCCGCGCCGGGATTGAAAAGAACCCCGGATCCTGGTTCTGTTCGGTTTGCCAGAACCGCCTTCATCATCGGTCGGTGAGGTGTAACCGGTGCATGGAGTGGGTACATTTCCGATCTTGCTCTGGCCTAACATCACTACGGGAGTATAGTCATACTAGCTATGTCGCAAGGTGCTGTACGAACATAGCCAGCAGTGGGTCACAAGCGTCGTCGTCGTCGCCTTCTGCGTCCTCGTCGTCGGACTATGTGACCCCCCGACCTCTCCTGTACGGCAATTTACGCAACGGCAGCATCGCAGCCCAAATATTGCTAGGTCAGTGCCGGGAAGTGTATCGTATGCAACGGACTTCGTGGCAAGATCGATGAGATTGTGGACTTTATTAGTCGGAAGAGTATATTGGTCGCAGCGATCCAGGAGACAAAGCAGACCAAAACCTGCAGCAGCACAGTTGTCACGGTTACAATGTGCTACATAAGGATCGCTCAATGAATGGAGGTGGGGAACTGGCCTTCGTAATACGCCATACCGTGCAATATAGACCTATCTCGCCTGCGCATAGCGCTAGTGACCCCTACATGGACTGCATGGGGATAGCAGTCAAGTCCGGTACTGCCGAGAAAGAGCTATATAACGTGTACATACCGCCGGTTGGTAGCTGTGTCCCGATTAGTGGCCAGGCTTACAACCCCGACATAAGTGGGTTGCTATCGGGCCATAATCGTCTGGTTCTAGGGGACTTTAATGCGCATCGCACGTCATGGAATTCTCCCCTAGGTAACGACCAGCGTGGCATAGCTTTGGCAGAGCAGATTGAAAGCTCCACGTTTTGCACGGTGAATGAGGATGCCCCCAATAGGATTACGAAGAGGTGCAGCAGCTCGCCAGACTTCTCCATTGCATCCCCTGATCTCCTGAGTGACGTATCCTGGCAAGCCGTCATCTGTTTGGGGTGAGACCACCTCCTTTTAATTCTCAGCATGGACCGATCACACGATTTCATAACCTCTGAGCGCCGGACGTAGAAGGCCGATTGGACTGGCTTCAGAGAGTATACCAATCGCCGCTTCAGTGAATTGCCACCCCCCTCTGATGTGCTTGTGGCCGAGAGGAAATTCTGAGACATCATTAAAGCAGCAGCCGCTCGCTTTATACCAGCCGGTCGAATACCCCAAGTGCGACCCAATTTCCCGGCGCATGCAGTGGTACTCGCAAATGAGCGTTATGGGAATCTTGCTATGGACCCTACTAACCCCAGATTCAGCGAGCTGAATCTGGAAATAAACAGGGTAGTCAACGAACATAAGCGGAATTTGTGGCTGGAACACTTGGAGTAATGTAACTTAGGCACCGGTGTAGGGAAACTGTGGTCTACTGTTAAGTCACTCTCGAACCCTGGTAGACGGGACGACAGGACCTCAGTCACTTTTGGCGGAATAACCATGACTGATCTGAAGAGATGCGCCAGGTTGTTCAACCGTCAATTTATTGTGCATCCCGAGAGAGACAAGGCAAGGAGGAGAGCCATTTGCCGTATTCGTGTTCTCCGAGCCGATGAACAGCCATCACAATTTACTGCGGGCGAAGTTACGAATGTCAACCGTGTCGCCAAATCATATAAGGCATTGGGCCCCGACGGAATCTCTACATTGATGTTGAAGAATCTGGATTCACCTGGTGTTGAGTACCTTACCACTGTCCTCAACCTGTCATTGAACACACTTATAGTTCCCGATGTCTGGAAAATGGGCAGAGTGATTCCGCTTCTGAAGCCTGGAAAGGAACCAAGTTTGGAGGAGTCATACAGACCGATCTCCCTTTTCCTACCAGTAGCAAATACGCTTGAGGTATTACTTTTCCCGAGCCTCGTAGGAGAATTTCCATTCGCCGAACATCAACATGGATTTCGAAAACTGCATAGCATAACAACAGCTTTGCATGCCATCACCGCACACATTTGCCGATATTGCGAATCTCCCCGGTCATCCAGTTTGCGTACCTCAAAAACCCCGGTCATACAGGGTTTTTCTTAGGCTGATTTCCTTTCTCGAAGAAGACAGCTATCTTCAAAAGACCCCACCAGTTCAGTCGTAATTCTGTTCACATAGTCGTCAATGTCTTCTATGCTTGGACAATCTGAATTATCTCGCCCACGCCTTCTTCTGAGTGGACTTCCGAATTTGGGCCAGTTGGTTTTCAACTTATTACGGAAGCTTATCGGATTCGGTGCTGGTCGTGCTATTCTAAACTTAATGTACCGATTGTCAGAGAAGGAATGCTCCATAGGGAGCCTCCAATTCTGAACCTCATTGATTAGATTTTCCGAACATATTGTCACATCTAAAATCTCCTCCCTAATTCTATTAAAAAAGGTAGTGGTGTTACCAATATTAAGTGTTATTAGGTCGTTAGTATTCAGGAACTCTGTCAGAGCTTTGTCCCACTTATTAGTGTTGGTACTACCCCACGAAATTTGACTATACTGACCTCCTTCTTACTTCCTTTCAGTAATAGCCTCGTCTTCTCACGATCTGGATCACCCCATAGGATTTTCGCCATCCTACAGACCGTTTCGCTGTTCAACGAAGTTGCATGCGCATTCGTCGCCCACTCTCTTAACTCGGACAGCGTCGGCCCGAAAGGCTTCGGGTTAGCAAAGTTTATTGTCAGCAGTTCTCTGGCCTTTACCGTATAATCGTCTGCCCTTTCATTTCCCCTTACTCCGTTATGGCCCGGCACCCATACGATGCGGATTTTGCCATCCTCAGAGAAGACGTTACTCTCCTTCTTACACTGCAAGACTCTTTGTGACCTTACCCTCCTGGTTGTTATTGTCCTTATGGCAATTTTGCTGTTGGTAAACTCGATGTCCTCGCGTTAGCACCACACCACTTCACGCATTCCATGATCGCCCATAACTCCGCCTGCAGGACCGTATTATGGACAGGCAGTCTAAAACAGTTCTCAGTCTTTGAGTTCTCAATTTAGACTTCTAGGCCCACTCTGTCCTCTAGCTTTGATCCATTCGTGTAACATGATCTTCCAGATGGCAATAATAGGGTTCCGTCAATCCAAGACTGTGCCGATGACAGTAGTACCTCACACTGGACTTCAAGGTTCATCTCAGGTATCCGATCGGAAACCTCTTCCTCTCCTTCCAGGTTTCCTATCGTCGCCTCGATCCATTCTCTCATCGCCTTAAGTCTCATAGCAGCAGTGGCTGCCTCACACTTAATCTGTATGTCAATGGGTCGGATATCTAGAATAGTCTCAAGTGCACAAGTGGGCGTGGTCCTCATCGCTTCGCCTATGCCAAGACAACATGTGCTCAGAACCTATTGTATGGTCCTTATATTGCACTTCTTCTCCATAGCAGTCCACAAAACTACTGAGGAGTAAGTAAGTATTAGTCTAATCACGCTCCTGTAGAGTCAGTGGACTATCCTCGGCTTCAGGACCCATTTCGAGCCTACGGCCCGTCTACATAGTGCCCAACATCTGTGAGCCTTTTCAGAACGCTCCTGAATGTGTCACCAGTTCAGTTTCCTGTCCAAGATCACTCCTAAGTATTTGACCTTGTCAGATATCGAAATCGTCTTATTTAGGAAACGTGTTGCGTTAAATTGACCCAGCTTCGTCTTCCTCATGAACAGGGATATTTCAGTCTTCTCTGGGTGATCATTGAGACCTCTGGGTCTAGCCCAGCCATATGCAAGACCCTTCCGGCCCTACTGATCGGATCCTTACCCCTAAGAATTATTTTTACATCGTCTGCGTAGTAGACGCGTTCAAATCCCTCCTCAGTCAGCATCTGTAATAGGTCATTTATGGTGGTCACCCATAGGAGTGGCTATAAAATTCACCCCTGTGTCATGCCCTGTGCCACTTTCTCCCTTATATTTATGTCATGGGACCCGCAATTTAGCCACCTGTTCCTTAGCATATGGTTTATCCGGTCTCTAAGGACTGGGTCCACCCGGTACTGGTCTAAGGATGGGACCAGTATGACGGTCCGCACATTGTTAAAGGCCCCTTCGATGTCAATGCATACCGCCGTGGTGTATGGTTTGGCATCGAAGGATTCTTCTATTTTATGCACAACTTCGTGCAGGGCAGTATCCACCGACCTTCCCTTGACGCTGTTTGTAGTTGAGCAGTTCGCTGGATGTCCTACTCTTTATCATGGTATCCACATTACGTTCCATGGTTTTGAGTAGAAAGGACCTAAGTCTAATGGGTCTGTAGGCCTTTGGTGTCGCACAACTTGCCTTGCCGGGCTTGGGTATGAGCATCACCCTTGCCTCCTGCCAAGCTTTCGGAGTATACGCAAGTCCTAGGCACGGTGTGAATATTTTCGCCAGATAGTCCGCCTCCTTCTGGTCCGGGTGACTTAAATAATTTGAAACTCCTCAAGACTTGCTTGACCATAAATTCAGTAATGTTAAGCCTTCGATCAACCTCTTTATTCCAAGATTCCATGGGTCCCGTCGTATCCTGTTGAAAATGCGTTTTCATCAAAGCCTCAGCATGTCCTCCGTTGTTTCTGCTCCCACTCCCATGTCGTCTGCTAACGTTTCAGTTTGGACATGGGTTTTTGGAGAGAAACTTTTTCATCTTGGCGGCCTCATTAATGCCATCGACCTGTTCATAGAAAATCATCCCGGGGATACATTTTGCTGCTCTGGTAATCTAATTGTATTCTTTGAGCCTTGGCTGTTTTACGACGAGCTCTGTTATAAAATCTGCCTATCTCTTTCCCAATGTTGCGAATCTTCCCGGTGACACACGGGTTTTTTCTTGGGCTGATTTCCTTTCTCGAAGAGGACTATCTTCGAAAGACCCCAATGATGCAGACGTAATCCTTTTTACATTATCCTCAATGTCTTCTATACTTTGACATTCTAAATTATTTCGCCCAGGTCTTCTTCTGAGTAGTCTTCCGACTTTTGACCAGTTGGTTTTCAACTTAGCAACGGAAGCTTATCGGATTCGGCGCTGGCCGTGCTAATTTGGCGATGGTATGAGAAGTAATGCTCCATGGAGATCCTCCAATCCTGAACCTCATTGAAGAAGAAGAGACTATGGAACACCTTTTGTGTGTGTGTCCCGCACTGGCAGTCAGAAGGAGTTCCACTTTAGGTTCTCATTTCTTTGAAAACCTGTCTGATTTAGCGGATGTGAACATTCGCATGTTACTGGCCTTTTTAAAGCGATCTGGATGGTTCAACGGTGGGAACTAGAAGGCATCCTTCTGCTGTTCCTGTGGTATCACAATGGACGAAAAGGTCTAAGTGAGTCTGATGGCAGACTGCCACTTAAACCTAACCTAACCTACGCGAAAGCCGGGCAATGACATAAGAAATGCTCCAACGTCTCATCATCTTCCCCGTATGCCCTGCACATGCGATCACTTGCCGCACCGATTTTGCATAAGTGAGCTCGTAGTCCTATGTGTCCCGTTATGATGCCAATATGAACTGACCTCCTTCTAACAGCCTCGTCTTCTCACGATCTGGATCTCCCCATAGGATTTTCGCCGTCCTACCGACCGACGACAGATGGGCTAAATATGGTCAAAATCGGTTTAAACCCTGAAATAGCTTCCATATCCACCAATTTCCCTATTTTACCTCATGAGACCCTAAAAGGTGCAGTTCATATCCAATTTGGTTTAAATTTTGCACAACGTCTACTATGGGAATCTACTATGATTCCCGACATTCCAGTGAGGTCCGAATCAGCTCATTTTATTTCTATAGCGAGATACCGGACAAAGAACTTGAAATCCATGGTGGAGGGGATATAAGATTCGGCCCGGCCGATCTTTGCACACTTTTACTTGTTTAATTTCCAAAAGTTTTATGGATTTAAGTTTATGTGTTTAGTTTTTGCCCCAGAGATCTTTCCCACATTTTTCCTCCATGGCTGATTATATCTCTCTTTGCTGGTCAATCACGAAATAATCATAAAGTTTTTCTACATGAAAACTTATTGGGGATGCTACGCAGCAGCACAATTTTTAAAAGTTTCTAAAATTTTTTTAGTTTTTTTTTTCACCATACAACATATTTTGGTGTAGAGCTAATCTCACGTCTCAAAAAAAGTGCTAAGCAAAAAGGAAAAAATTGGGGGAGTCAAGGAAAAGTGCTGGAAATTGAACATAAATGAAATAATAATCTATGGCATTGATGGCAAATCAGCAGAACAAAGAAAACTAAAAAATAAAAAGTTACCAAAAAAAAAAAAAATTCATAAATATATAAAAATCAATGAATATGTTCGTTTATAAATGTCGAAATGGATGCCATCAAATATCATGGTTCCTGCTGCCACTACCCCTCAAGGGAATCACACAATGAGCAATGTTATGATGGTATGATTGGACATGCTGAAAATATAGTGAGTTGATTTCTTTGTGGATGTGTATGTGTGCGTGTGTGTGTGTTTATGTGTGCATACAGGATAAGGGATACAAGAGAACATTTGTGTTATAGCCAAGGGATGAATGGGATTAAAATGTTACACTGGATTACTGCAGCTATGAAAAGTACCCTTGACACGCACTTCAAAAATGGATACCCAGTTTTGTGGCCACTTGTGTCCTTGATGCCAGCTGAACAGTTCAAAATAAAGCAAATAAGCATTGGAACCAAACCCCGTACATATGTATATGTTGACGATAAGGAAGAAAACACAAACATTTAAAGGAATCCCAAGTAAAATAATGCTAAGCGACATAAAGTGATAACCATTAGAAATTGGACATGTCCATGAGCAGGGGATATCTGCAAGGAGCATAGGAATGTAAAGATGGGAAAGGTTATTAAAAAACGAAGTACACCAAAAAGTGCCAAAAGACTAATTGGAAGATTGTGTCAGGACTGACAAAGTCTATTTAAAGGCCCATTATAACTGCTAAAGTAAAATGGCTGCCAAGTTGACATAGGAAAGTGCTTTCGAGAAAGTTATAAATGAAGATCAATTATATGGCAGACTTATATAACAATAAATTTCCTCATATAAAGCCATCAGGCTGTGCAATGGCGCGACACTCGATAACGAACAGGCGGCCAACGACGAGACAATCACAGACTCTCTCAATATTGGGAAGACTAGGATAATCAAAAATTTTGCAAATTTTGCCCATGAATATTCCACTAAGGAACAGGGGCAAACTTCTCACATATCAATGAGTGCAGTCCAATTCAAGTTTAAGCTCAATGATAAGAAGCCTCCTTTCTATAGGCGAGTCCGAACGGAGTGCCACAGTGCCACACCTCTTTGGAGAGAAGTTTGACATGGCATGGTACCTCACAAATGTTGCCAGCATTAGGAGGGGAAAACCAGCGCTGAAAATTTTTCTGATGGTCTCGCCAGGATTTGAACCCAGGCGTTTAGCGTCATAAGCGGATTTAAATAATTCTTAGGGGCAAGGATCCGAACCAGCTATGCGGAAGCACCGAAAATGTCTTGCATGTATCATATGACTAGACTAGTCCCAGAGGTCTCAATATTAACCCAGAAACGACTGAAATGTGCTTGAATACGAGTAAAACGAAGGTTTCCTCAACAAAACAATTTCGATATGATATTTCGACAAGGTCAAATACTTAGGAGTGATCTTGGACAGGAAACTGAATTGGAAGTGTCACATTCAGGATCGTTCTGAAAAGGCTCACAGATGTTGGGCACTATGTAGAAGGGCCGTAGGCTCGAAATGGGTCCTGAATCCGAGGATAGTCCACTGGCTCTACAGGAGCGTGATTAGACCAATACTTACTTACGCCTCAGTAGTTTTGAGAACTGCTATGAAGAAGAAGTGCAACATAAGGACCATACAATAGGTTCAGAGAACATGTTGTCTTGGCATAGGCGAAGCGATGAGGACCACGCCCACTTGTGCACTTGAGACTATTCTAGATATCCGACCCATTTACATGCAGATTAAGTGTGAGGCAGCCACTGCTGCTATGATACTTAAGGCGATGGGAGAATGGATCGAGGATGGGAGTAGCTCATACCATCGCGGTATAATCAAGGCGACGATAGGAAACCTGGAAAGAAAGAGAAGAGGTTTCCGATTGGATACCTGAGATGAACCTTGAAGTCGAGTGCGAGGCACTCCTGCCATCGGTACAGTCTTGAATTGACGGAACCCTAGTATTGCCATCTGGAAGATCATGTTACACGGATGGATCAAAGCTAATGTATTGAGGATGGGAGCAGCTCATACCATCGCGGTATAATCGAGGCGACGATAGAAAACCTGGAGAGATTTCCGATCGGATACTTGAGATGAACCTTGAAGTCGAGTGTGAGGCACTGGTGCCATCGGCACAGTCTTGGATTGACGGAACCCTAGTATTGCCATCTGGAAGATCATGTTACGCGAATGGAGCAAAGCTAGAGGACAGAGTGTGACTGGGGGTCTACATTGAGAATACCAGGGACTGGGACCTGTTTTAGACTGCCAGTCCATAATACGGTCCTGCAGGTGGAGATCCGGGCAATCCCAGAATGCATGAAGTGGTGTGGTGCTAACCCGAGGACATGGAGTGTGAACATTTTTACGGTTAGTAAAATGGCCATAAGGACAATAACAACCAGGAGGGTAAGAGTCTGGCAGTGTAAGAATGAGATTAACGCTTTCTCTGTGTATGGCAAAATCCGTATCGTTTGGGTGTCAGGCCATAACGCAGTAAGGGGAAATGAAATGGCAGACGATTTGGCGGTGAAGGCCAGAGGACTGCCGTCAATAAACTTGGTTAACCCGAAGCATTTCGGGTCGACGCAGTCCGAGTTAAGGGAGTGGGCGACGAATGCGCAGGCAACATTGTGGAACAGCGAAACGGTTGGTAGGATGGCGAAAATCCTATGGGGGGACCCAGATCGTGAGAAGATGAGTCTATTACTGAAAGGAAGTAAGAAGGCGGTCAGTATAGCTATTGGAATCATAACGGGACACACAGGACTTCGAGCTCACTTATGCAAAATCGGTGCGGCAAGTGTGTAGCATGTGTAAGGCATGCGGGGAAGATGATGAGACGTTGGAGCATTTTCTTTTTCATTGCCCTGCTTTCGCGTTCAACAGATACCGGCTCTTTGGTGGGGACACTATACCAGACATGAACTACCTTAGGGGAGTGGTATTGAAAACAATTAAGGATTTTTTAAGTAGCACGGAATTCGTAACTTAAAAATTTTCTTTTTAATGTTTTGTTTCTTTCCTACAATTTCATATCAAAATAATCTTTTTTATGATGTTGTGAACACGTTTGTTCTAATCACTAACTTGAGTTTTATTTTTCTTCTATAAAGGTGAAACGCTATAATAAATCTGTTATTTGGTAACTTTCAAGTATTGACTTTTTATCTTGTCGATGATGATGATGGTGGGTGTCGGTGTTAGTGATAGAAGGGAGGCCTTGGCAAATGTTTTGATTGGTGTTGCGTGAGATATTTTCTTAATATCTCCATAAACACTGGGGAGCAGTTTTATTCGAATGCTCTTATTATGGTGGGTCATCAGTTGGTGTGTTCTGTGTGAAATTGTTTCCAACTTTTTGTTGTTTTGCTGTTGGTTTTTTCGTTTTGGTATCACAAGCAGCAACATTCTTTGTGGTCGTAAAATAGCGTGATCTAAAAACATTTTTCTGTAGTTTGGGTGTATATTTGATGGTCTTTATTAAAGTCTGTCTCGAGTGGCATTGGTTGTAGCTGTTGCTTTGTTAGTTAAACTAAAACAAAGAATGTAGAATGGAAAGAAAGTAGAAAGAAAAAATAAACTATTGTGGGAATAAGCAAAGAAGTAACTTTAAGACATTTTTAGAATTTGTTGAAAAATGTTGTTTACAACACAAACTGAGATGACAGCTTTAAGATAATTTAAAAAAAAATTATACAAAAATCAAATGAAGGCAATTTGGAGTTTAAATATATGACGAAACACAGTGGCTCAAAAGGCAAGAAAGTATAAATGTGCTGATTTTAAAATGTTATCCAAATCGGTCTATAATTGCGCCCTCTTAACTCCCAAGTAATCATATCGGGAAATCGACCATTACTTGGTGAAATTTCGGCCGATTCGGCTACAATCAACGTTGCCTCTGCCAACGCTCGGTTACCTTAGAAATCCACCACCCTACCAAGAAAATCGATGCCACTCCCCTATGGTAGTTTATGTCTGGTATAGTGTCCCCACCTAAGAGCCGGTATCTGTTGAACGCGAAAGCCTGGCAATGAAAATGACATGCACCAACGTCTCATCATCTTCCCCACATGCCCTACACATGCTATCACTTGCCGCACTGATTTTGCATAAGTGAGCTCGTAGTCCTATGTGTCCCGTTATGATACCAAAAGCTATACTGACCAACTTTTGACTTCCTTTCAGCAATAGCCTCGTCTACTCACGATCTGGATCCCCCCATAGGATTTTCGCCGTCCTACCGACCGTTTCGCGGTTCCAGAATGCGCATTCGTCGCCCACTCCCTTAACTCGGACTGCGTCGAACCGAAATGCTTCGGATTTACTAAGTTTACCGACGGGCAGTGCTCTGACCTTCACAGCCAAATCATCTGCCCTTTTATTCCCCCTTTATTCCATTATGGCTTGGCACCCAAACGATGCGGATTTTGCCATACTCAGAGAAGGCGTTAATCTCCTTCTTACACTGCAGGACTGTTTGTGATCTTACCGTCCTGGTTGTTATTGCCCTTATGGTAATTTTACTGTCGGTAAAGACTCGACGTCTTCGCGTTAGCACCGCACCACTTCACGCATTCCGTGATCGCCCAGATCTCCGCTTGCAGGACCGTATTATGGTCAGGTAGTCTATAATAGATCTCAGTCTCTGGGTTCTCAATGTAGACCCCCAGTCCCACTCTGTCCTCTAGCTTAGATCCATTCGTGTAACATTATCTTCCAGATGGCAATACTAGTTCCTAGCGCCCTCTAGCGGCTCAAGAAGTCAATATCCGAGATCGGTTTATATGGGAGCTATACCAGGTAATGAACCGATTTGGGACATGCTTGGCACAGTTGTTGATGGTAAAACCAAAATAATGCATGTAAAATTATAGTCAAATCGAAGAATAATTGCGCCCTCTAGAGGCTAAAGTAGCGATTTGGACACAGCTGAACATGCTTGGCACAATTTTCGATGGTAAAACCAAAAATCTTCATGCAACATTTGAGCTAAATCGGATAATAATAGCGCCCTCTAGCGGCTTAAGAAGTCAATATCCGAGATCGGTTTATATGCCAGAAATATCAGGTAATGAACCGATTTAGGTCATGCTTGGCACAGTTGTGTATGGTCAAAATAAAACACTTCACGCAAAACGTCAAGCAAATGGGATAATAACTGCGCTCTCTAGAGGTTCAAGAAATCAAGATCCAAAATCGATTTATATGGGAGCTAATCAAGTCATACACCGATTTAAACCATTCTTGGTATAGTTGTTGATGGTCAAACTAAAACCCTTCCCATGCCCATGAAGTCAAGATCCGAGATAGGTTTATATCAGGTAAAGAACCGATTAAGGTCATGTTTGGCATATTTGTTGATGGTCAAACTTAAAACACTTTATGCAAAATTTCACCCAAATCGGACAATAATTGCGCCCTCTAGAGGTTCAATAAGTCTATATCCGAAAGCGTTTTATATGGGAGTTATAACAGGTAATAACCCGATTTAGGCCATGCTTGGCACAGTAATTGATGGTCAAACTAAAACACTCCATGCAAAATTTCAGCGAAATCGGATTATAATTGCGCCCTCTAGCGGCTCAAGAAGTCAATATCCGAGATCAGTTTATATGGGAACTCTAACAGGTTATGGACCGATATAGGCCATGCTTGACACAGTTGTTGATGGTCAAGCCAAAACAATTGATGGTCAAACCAAAACAATTAGGTTCCGTCAATCCAAGACTGTGCCGCTGGCAGCAGTGCCTCCCACTCGACCTCAAGTGTCGTCTCAGGTATTCGATCGGAAACTTCTTCCTTTCCTTCCAGGTTTCCTATCGTCTCCTCCATTTTAGCGCAATGGTATGAGCTGCTCCCATCAATCAATCCATTCTCCCATCGCCTTAAGTCTCATAGCCGCTGTGGCTGCCTCACACTTAATCTGTAAGTCAATGGGTCCGATATCTAAGAATAGTCTCCAGTGCCCTAGTGGGTGTGGTTCTAATCGCTCCGCCTATGCCAAGACAACATGTCCGAATCTGTTGTATGAAGTTTATGTTGCACTTTTTCTCCATAGCAGTCCACCAAACTACTGAGGCGTATCTAAGTATTGGTCTAATCACGGTCTTGTAGAACCAGTGGGCTATCCTCGGATTCAGGCCCCATTTCGAGCCTACGGCCCGTCTATGTAGTGCCCAACATCTGTGAGCCTTCTCAGTACGCTGCTGAATGTGACACTTCCAATTCAGTTTCCTGTCAAAGATCACTCCTAAGTATTTGACCTTGTCAGATATCGAAACTGTCTTATTGAGGAAACGTGGTGCGTTAAATTGACCCAGCTTCGTTTTCCACATGAACAGGCATATTTCAGTCTTCTCTGGGTTAACATTGAGGGCTCTGGGTCTAGCCCAGTCATGTGCCATATGCAAGACCCTTTCGGCCCTTCTACATAGCTGGTTCGGATCCTTACCTCTTAGAAGTATTATAACATCATCTACGTAGCAGACGGGTTCAAATTCCTCCCCAGTCAGCATCCGTAATAGGTCATTTATGGTGGTCACCCATAGGAGTGGTGATAAATGGTCCCCTGTGGCGTGCCCTCTGTCACTTTCTCCCTTATGTTTATGCCATGGGTCACACAATTTATCAATCTACTCCTTACCACATGGTTTATTCAGTCTCTAAGGACCGGGTCCACCCGGTACTGGTCTCAAGATTGGATCAGTGTGTCGGTCCGCACATTGTTAAAAGCCCCCCTCGGTGTCAATGCATACCGCCAGGGTGTATGTTTTGGCATCGAAGGCTTCTTCTATTTTATGCACAATCTCGTGCAGGGCAGTCTCCACCGATCTTCCCTTGACATAGGCATGCTGTTTGTATTTGAGCAGTTCGCTGGATGCCCTACTCTTTATCATGGTGTTCACAATACGTTCCATGCTTTTGAGTAGAAAGGACGTAAGGTTTATGGGTCTGTAGGCCTTTGGTGTCGCATGACTTGCCTTGCTCTGATGGGCTTAGGTATAAACACCACCCTTGCCTCCTGCCAGGCTTTCGGAGTATATGCAAGTTCTAGGCACGCTGTGAAAATTTTGGCCAGATGAGGCGCCAAATAGTCTACCTCTTTCTGTAGTAACGCTGGAAATATTCCATCAGGTCCAGGTGACTTAAATGGTTTGAAGCTCCTCAAGGATTCCTTCACCATAAATTCCGTTGTTATAAACATCAACGATCAACGTTATTATTGCAAGATTTCGGTGTCTCCGTGAGTCCCTTCATATCCTGGTGAAAATGGGTTTTCATCAAAAGCCTCAACATGTCCTCCGTTGTCTCTGCTCTCATTCCCATGTCGTCCACTAAAGTTTCAGTTTGGACATGGGTATTTGAGAGAAACTTCTTTATATTGGCGGCGTCATTAATACTATCGACCAGTTCGCAGAAAAGCTTTCAGGAGGCACGTTTTGCCGCTCTGGTAATCTCATTATAGTCCTTGAGCCGTGTGTAATACACATCCCAATAAACTTCAGTAATACAACAATAAAATGGTCATATGTCAACCGATTCTCTTGAAATTTGGTAAGGAGGATTTTCTTATGACTCTCAATATTACTGTTGAATTTAGTCAAAATCGGATCAGATTTGGATATAGCTCCCATATATGTGTTCGTCCGATTTGCAGTAATACAGCAATAAAATGGTCATTTGTTGACCGTTTCTCTTGAAATTTGGTAGGGAGGATTTTTTGTGACTCTCAATATTACTGGTGAGTTTTATAGAAATCTGTTCAGATTTAGATATAGCTCCCATATATATGTACGTGCGATTTGCAGTAATACAGCAATAAAATGGTGATTTGTTGACCGATTCTCGTGAAATTTGGAATGGAGGATTTTCTTATGACTCTCGCTATTACTGGTGAATTTCACAGAAATCGGTGAAGATTTGGATATAGCTCCCATATATTTGTTCGTCCGATTTGCAGTAATACAGCAATAAAATGGTCATTTGTCAACCGATTCTCTCGACATTTGGCAGGAAGGATTTGCTTATGACTCTCAATATTACTGGTGAGTTTCATAGAAATCGGTTCAGATTTGGATATAGCTCCCATATATATGCTCGTCCGATTTGCAGTAATACAGCAATAAAATGGTCATTTGTCGACCGATTCTCTCGACATTTGGCAGGAAGGATTTTCTTTTGACTTTCAATATTGCTGGTGAGTTTCAAAGAAGTCGGTTCAGATTAGGATATAGCTCCCATATATATGTTCGTCCGATTTGCAGTAATACAGCAATAAAATGGTCATTTGTTAACCAATTCTCTCGACATTTGGCAGGAAGAATTTTTCTGTAACTCACAATATTACTGGTGAGTTTCATAGAAATCGGTTCAGATTTGGATATAGCTCCCATATATAGGTTCGTCCGATTTGCAGTAATACAGCAATAAAATAGTCATTTGTTGACCAATTCTCTCGAAATTTGGTAGGGAGGATTTTCTTATGACTCTCAATATTACTGGTGAGTTTCATAAAAATCTGTTCAGATTTGGATATAGCTCCCATATATATGTTCGTCCGATTTGCAGTAATACAGCAATAAAATGGTCATTTGTTGACCGATTCTCTTGAAATTTGGTAGGGGGGGATTTTCTTATGACTCTCGACATTACTGGTGAATTTCATAAAAATTGGTTCAGATTTGGATATAGCTCCCATATATAGGTTCCTCCGATTTGCAGTAATACCGTAATAAAATGGTCATTTGTTAACCGATTCTCTCGACATTTGGCAGGAAGGATTTTCTTATGACTCTCGATATTACTATCCAGATACATCCGCCGAAGTCCATCAAATTTTTTTTGGCATTAGATGTAACCCCCCCTTTGGTGTTTATAGGGTAGTTGTAGGGTATTATAAAGTCGACACCGCCCGACTTTTGCCTTTCCTTACTGGTTTCTGAATATTAAATTTATACGTTCTAATTCCTTTAATTAAAGACATTTTCTTGTCTTAAAAACCAGATTAAGCCATCATTCGGATTAGTAGGTACCGCTTTTACTCAATATTCGCAATCAATTATTCCTTTTGTGACAGGTGTTTCCAAATAATTTTCCATGAGCAATTTGCAATTCAAAATATTGCCAATTGAAGTAGTTTATCACTAATTCACAGTTTAGCTGTTCGTGTGACACGCCATTGCAGGCTACTCTCTCTCTTTGTCTCTGCCTTCCTGTACCAGCGAATTTTGTGTGTGTTTCTATTTTTAGTTTGGCCATGGTTATGGAAAAAAAGGAAAAAACAAAGCCAATATGGGTAGGAGTATTGTCACAAACTCTCGAATGGCAAAGTTCAGTGATTGGCTGGAGCACTTAAAATTTTCCACAAATTGGAGCAAATATTTGTTATAGACCATCAACAAATTGAATATCAATTGCATTCAAATTATTCACAATACACAACCACGTGCCTTGTCACACAGCTAGTCGTCATGATGATGGCTATGTATGGATGTGCGTACGCATCAAGATGTCAATGATATTTTCATATTTTATTACATTATGAGAGTTTAGAAAAATCAATGCAATGCAAATTTGAATATAGGGGAGATCAATGTTTAAACGATTTATAGCTGACGAATGGCCTTAACATCGGTATTTATTTCGCTTCCATACTAGGAATTAGGGAAAATGAAAAATGAAAATTTAAAATTCATAGCATTCACAATATGGAAAATTTATTACCATTCCGATTGATTTGGCAGCATGTGACCCCCCCTCCCCCCCCTTTGTAGTGAATTGGAAGTTTGACTTAAATATTCTGTGAATTTTGTAATTTATTGAAATTGAAGGTTAGGAGTTTTGCCGTATTAGATATGTACATAAATATCTAGCATCATGAATAAATTTTATTTTATGTCTTATGTTAGCCCAAAACTTGTTATCTTTGAAAGCGCTTCCAATGAATACAATGAAAAGTTTCCATAAATAATAAATAGTTTGGGTTTTTTGTATTCCTGAAACTAAAAACTAGGGACTTTTCAATGTGGGTCCAAAATGATGTTTTTGGTGACCTGTATTGTGTGTTAACCGGTTACAAGCAGGACACACATCTAAATCCTTGGCATCAAAACAGAGGTCTCCCTCTGTTATGCCTTCCAACAACTGTGTCAAGTACGGTCCAAATCGGCCTATAGCCTGAAAAAGCTCCCATATAAACTGATATTCCGATTTGACTTCTTGAACCCTTACGCAAGTCGCAATTTTTGTCCGATTTTTGAAATTTTGTATGTAGAGTTAAGTTAAGACTTCCAACAACTATGCCAAGTACGGCTTGAATCGGTCTATAATCTTACATAGCTCCCACATAATCCGATTTCTCGATTTGACTTCATGAACCCTTACAAGCCGCAATTTCTGTCCGATTTGGCTGACATTTTGCACAAAGCGTTTCGTTATGACTTCAAACAACTGTACCAAGGTCTATAACCTGATATAGGTCCCATATAAACCGATCTCCACATTTGACTACTTGAGCCATTACAAGCAGCAATTTTTGTCCGGTTTGGCTGAAACTTTGCAGATACGGTCCGAATCGGCCTATAACCTGCTATAGCTCCCAAATTAACCGATATCCCGATTCGACTTCTTGAGTCCTTACAAGCCGCAAATTTTGTCCGATTTGGTTAAAATTTTGCATGTGGTGTTCTGTTATGACTTCCAACAACTGTGCCAAGTACGATGCAGCATATAACCTGATATAGCTCCCAGACAAACCTATCTTTCCATTATCCATGTTCGGTGCCTAGAAGCTTTAATTTTTGCTGGTTTGACAGAAGTTTAAAATGTAGAATAAAATAATGCCCTTCAACTTAATTTAGTTTGCATAAACTTTTAGCAGAATCCATGGTTGTGGGGTCCCAAAAATTGGCCCGGCTGAACATAGCACGCTTTTACTAGAGTAGATGGTGGGTATAACAGACTATGGTGTTGGGCATAACAATTTCAGCTACGGTTATGACCACACCTGGAAGCATAGTTTAAGAGTTACAGCCATTTTTAAGTTTTCAAAGTAACATTCGATTTTTGTTGGATTTTCAATGAAATTTCGAATTTTTTGATGAAGTCACGAAATGAGCCCTATATCTCTTTCTAGGGAGCGAAGTTTGGGAGGCCATTTTAAAGTTTTCGAATTGAAAATTCGATTTTTGGTGGATTTTCGATGAAATTTTGAATTTTTCGATGGAGTCACGAATTAAGGTCTATTTCTCTCTAGGCCGCACAGTTTAGGAGATACAGCCATTTTAAAGTTTTCAAAGTGAACATTCGATTTTTGATGGATTTTTAATCAAATATTCTTAATTTTTTATTTCGTCACCAATTAAGCCCCATTTCCCTCTAGGACGCATAGTTTGGGAGATACACCCATTTTAAGGGTTTCAAAAAGAAATTTAGATTTTTTATGGATTTTCGATGAAATTTTGAAATTTTTGATGCAGTCGCAAATTAACGACGACTTTATAACGAATAGTTTATGAGATACCGCCATTTTAAAGTTTTCGAAGTGATTGATGGATTTTAAGTGAAATTTTGAATTTAATGGAGTCACGAGAACAGTCCTATTTCTCTCTAGGATTAATGCTCTTTTCCCTCTAGAACGAATAGATTATGAGTTACCGCCATTTTAAAGTTTTCGAAATTAAAATTCGATATTTAATGGATTTTTAATGAAATTAGAGCCTATTACCCTTTAAGACGAATAGTTTAGGAGATACAGCATTTTGAAGCATTCAAAGTGAACATTCGATCTTTGATCTATTTGTAATGAAATTTTGATTTTTTTTAAGCAGTCACGAATTAAGGCCCATTTCTCTCTAGAAAGCATAGTTTGAGAGATACAACCATTTTAAAGTTTTCAGAGTGAAATTTTGATTTTTGATGGATTTTTAATGAAATTTTTAGTTTTTTTGATTGAGTCACGAAATTATGCCTATTTCTCTCTAGGCCATAAGTTTCTGAGATACAGAAAATTAGATTTTTGATTTTTTTGATTGAGTCGAGAATTATTGTCTATTTCTCTCTAGGACGCATTGTTAAGGAGATACAGCCATCTTAAAATTTTCAAAGTGAAAATTCCATTTTTGATGGATTTTCAATGAATTTTTTGATGGAGTCACGAATTAAGGCCCATTACCTTCCAGGTCGCATTGTTTAAAATTTTCAAAATTAAATTTCGAAGAACTTCTCCCCAAAGAGGTGTCGCACTGCGGCACACCGTTCGGACCCGGTAGAGGAGGTATCTTTTTATTGTCCTTAAACCTGAATAGGGCACTCATAGATATGTGAGAAGCTTGCCCCAGTTTCTTAATGGAAAGTTCATGGCCAAATTTGCAAAGGAATTGCAGAAGCTGCATCTGGCGGAACATTATTGAGCCAGGTCTTAGTTTGTTTGTCTCCTCACTCCAATGAGTTCTATGGGAGTCAAGTTTTATTGGTTGCCCAAAAAGTAATTGCGGATTTTTCATATAGTCGGCGTTGACAAATTTTTTCACAGCTTGTGACTCTGTAATTGCATTCTTTCTTCTGTCAGTTATCAGCTGTTACTTTTAGCTTGCTTTAGAAAAAAAGTGTAAAAAAAGTATATTTGATTAAAGTTCATTCTAAGCTTTATTAAAAATGCATTTACTTTCTTTTAAAAAATCCGCAATTACTTTTTGGGCAACCCAATGGTTCAATAATAAGGATGGTTTTGCCGGGATTCGAAACCAGGCGTTAAGTGTTATGGACGCAGATTCTAATCAAAAGGAAGAAACTCTTAGCGTCGAGAGTATGACTCAGTCAGCCAATTCAGGCCTCCACAGAACTCTAGAATGACAAGAGGGCTAAATGCGTGGATGGAATCTAAGCACGGAAAGAGGTATTAACCCATTATCCTATGTCTTCTGCTCGCAATTGTGGGGCAGTCACACAAAAGTCAGTCTCCAGGTCTTACTTTGTTTGTCTCCTCACTCCTCACACCAATGAGATCTATGCGAGTCAAGTGTTTGTTCAGTAATAAGGATGGTATTTTTGCCAGAATTCGAAACCAGACGTTAAGTGATTTGGTCGCACATTCAAAAGGAAGAAACTCTCAGTGTCGAGAGTATGACTCAGTCAGCCAATTCAGGCCTCTACAGAAAAGTGCCTGCATTGAATCCAAGCACGGAAAGAAGTATTAACCCGTTATCCTATGTCTTCTGCTTGCAATTGCTGGCCAGTGACTCAAAAGTCAGTCGCCAACTTCGTCATGGTATGGGGTTGCCCAAAAAGTAATTGCGGATTTTTCATATAGTCGGCGTTGACAAATTTTTTCACAGCTTGTCACTCTGTAATTGCATTATTTCTTCTGTCAGTTATCAGCTGTTACTTTTAGTTTGCTTTAGAAAAAAAGTGTAAAAAAAGTATATTTGATTAAAGTTCATTCTAAGTTTTATTAAAATTGCATTTACTTTCTTTTAAAAAATCCGCAATTGCTTTTTGGGCAACCCAATATCATGTACGAGTCCAAATTGACTCGTTACAGGCTTCAGTTACTCATTCTGGTGACCGACCCATGGCATCGATGTCGTTGGTATAGGCGAGTAGCATGTGTTCTCTTGTGAGTGGTGTACCATATCTATAGATGTAGAATACTAATCTGACATCCAAAGTTCGGAAAAGTTTCGGGGCACCGGTCACCCCAAGAAAACCGAAAGATCATATGCGGTGACGGAGACAAATGAAAGGTCTATGACATCCAATAAATTGTTTTAGGCTTTTTCCAATCTTTTGTTTGTCATTGATATTTTATTTTCAGTTGAAGTATATTTTTGCTCATAATCCTAGCCTAAGACAAAGCATTTCTAAAAATGCCAATAAAACATTGCCTGCATTTCATTTCCTCTATTTAATTGAAATTTTATTTATCTGGCTGCCTAAAAGTGTCGCCCAACTGTCGGTTGCTATTTTCTCCAAAGAATCTAAAAATAGTGGAAAGAAATGTGCAAATATATGCGAAAGGTTTCTCTTGGCCTTGATATTGGATTTTCATGAACAAAATCACTTCAACATTTTTATTTTCTTTTCTCATGCCTTGTAAAGCCTTTACTAACCTTCATAGGTACCTTCTGAACCACCTACCACCATCTATTGTAGTCATAATTTTGGTTTTTATTACACATTTATGCTGTTGCCGCTATTCCCAGCTCTTGGCCCTGCCTGCTCCTCCCCCGGCTAAGGAAATATATTGGCAATAATATTTGCTAGCTTTGTCTTTACCTCAATAAAATATCCTTGGCAATGGCAGTTGAGGCACCATTTTTATTATTGTTGCCCTAAATCGATGATGATGAAGATGGGTTGGTTGGCGAATCTCCTTGGCATTTACTTGCCAATTTTTGTTGTTGCATAGAGAAAAATAATACCGCTTTTCCCCTCGACCGCTTTAAGCAAAAAAGCCTCAAGTGATTACTTCCACCATTGGAAACTGTCTACCCGGCGAATTCGCAATAAATGGCAGTCGAGTCGCTTGGCATTCGGTGGCAGCCGAAGCAGCAGCAGCAGTTGGCAAATTATGAAGAACGTGATTTCATGCTAATTGTGCAATAAAACAAAATATTCTATTGCCCTGAATGGTGATTAAGTGGAAATGCCATAAGAATCCTCGATACATGTGTGTGTGTGTGTGTCTGTGCTTTTGTGAGGATCCTAGAGGCAATGGGTAATAACACAAAGGCATAACTATGGCTAACTATTCACGTTATGGCCACATAAGGCTAGAAGAGCATTACTGTAACCGAAGAAAAGTCAAGGTGTTCATAATGGGGGAAAATTACTATCAGATAAAGAATGGCTACGTAATTTCATCTGTAAATGACGTTGTATGTTAATGGCAGTCGCCGCTAAAGCAAAGACTTGCCATTGGAAAGGAGTTTACTAGGGAAATAGTAAAATTTCTATGTGTTATTGTATTTGAAAGAAAATCGCTTTTGACATTTAAACTTGAAAGAACACAAGATGAATGATGTTAAAGAATAAGACAGCTATCAGTTTAAAAATACTATCGGTATACTCATTACTGATTCTATAATCTAGAAGATTGCTGAACGCTAGGCATTTTGGAAATATGTTTACAAAAGGAAAGCATTCAGGGAAGAAAAATACAAGTCGAAAACGGGTAACCACCACCAGAGAAGACCTTTCGGAAACTCTGACCTATACGAGGGTTGCCTTTTATATATCTTGATTGGACAACCCTTGCGTTGCAATCTCCCAACTAACATTTCTATCGTAGAGGTTGACATTTTTGAGGTTCTACGTGCTCAGAACGTTTTGACATACGAGCGTTATTTGTGTTGTTTACAGTAACTTAAAAGCTTAATCTCGCCCAAAAACATGGAATCATATTGTAAACATTTTTGTGCGGCAATTGTTTACAACTTTTAACGTGGATTAACTCAACAACAGTGCATCGATGAACTTAATTCAATTTTTGGCGATGAAGTTCCATTAGGTACCAAAGTTTATCGATGGTATGGTGAATTCAACCAAGGTCGTAATTCACTCCAATATGAATTTTGTAAAGGTCATCCAAAATCAGTTGTTGTGTCAAAAACCATTGATGCTGTGCGCCAACTGACATTGCAAGATCGTTATGTGACCTATCGTGAGATTGAGACAACCTTCGGCATTAGTGGGACCAGCATACATTCAATATTTCATGAAAATTTGACCGTAAAAATTTTTTTTTCACATTGGATCCCACACAATTTGTCAATCGCTCAAAAACAGGCTCGTGGCGATTGATCGAAAGAAATGCTCCAAAAAAACGAAACAAATGCATTTTTGAGCACTCAAAACACCGAATTGATTAGACATTTGCCGTATAGTCCTGTTCTTAGTTCGTTTTATTCCCGTACGTAAAAAATAAAATGAGAGGTCAACGTTTTTCAACACCTGAATGTTTTGGAGAAACCTCAATCTGAGAGGCAAAAGTGCTTCGACAGTAGGTTCAAACGCATGGAAAAAGTGTAAGATCATCATGGGGAATATTTTGAAAAACAATAAAGCGATTTAGGATGATTAATATTTGTTTTTGTATTCCCAAATCCCGAAATATAAAAGGCAACCCTCGTACAATTCTAGGGTTGCCCAAAAAGTAATTGCGGATTTTTCATATAGTCGGCGTTGACAAATTTTTTCACAGCTTGTGGCTCTGTAATTGCATTCTTTCTTCTGTCAGTTATCAGTTGTTACTTTTAGCTTACTTTAGAAAAAAAGTGTAAAAAAAGTATATTTGATTAAATTTCATTCTAAGTTTTATTAAAAATGCATTTACTTTCTTTTAAAAAATCCGCAATTACTTTTTGGGCAACCCAATATCAATATATATCGTAAAGAAAATATTCGCATCTAAGTAATTTGGCACGCGAAGTTCTTGCTTGTTTGCGCAGAATTTCGGTATTGCCATTCTTGCTCAGACGCCAATTACTAAATGCATCCTCTTTTGATATGACAACATCTCTGCATTCAAAGTTCGTTCCTCGAATGAACCGTCCATTCAATATGAATACGCTGGTTGACTGTCTTCCAAGTATCACAAGATTATCTATTTGGTTTCTCGTGTTTTGATCGGGGGACTGCCATGTGGCCGCGTAAATCCTACGATATTGTAATGCTGTGATAATATGGCCAGCATACACATCCGCAAATAAATTTCTATACATGATTAGTTTCTTGGATCGGATATTGGGAGGCTTATGAGGTCTACCCCTTTGCAGTAGCTGGCAAGAACAGACATCTCAGTCATTGTGTCCAACACGAGAGGTCACTGTCTGATCGGAAAACATGCTGACAGACTGAAGGTTGCCAGTAACTAATTTTTCCGAAACTTTGATAACGTCGAGGAAGAAGAGACTTTAAAACGTAGATGGCCAACATACACATCTGCAAATAAATTTCTATACACGGGTGGTTTCTTGGATCGTATATTGGGAGGCTTAAAACAACTTACTGATCCAAATTTTAGCAAATTAGGGTTATAAATGCGCCTGTTATAGGCCTAAGACCCAAAATCCTGCCGGATTATATGGTCTGTATGCCAGCTATATCCAAATATATTCTGGTCTGCACCATTTTTGGTTCTTTCGCCTCGAGGTGCATAAACCTCAATCCATTATCGAACGTTTTCCCATGCAGGCTAAATTTTCCGACTGCTGGACCAAAAAAATTTTCCTTTTCCAGTTTCACATTAAAATCTCCCAAAACGATTTTAATATCTTGGGAAGGTCAGCGATCGTATTAACTTACTAGGCGTTCGTAGAAAATATCCTTATGTGATATGTTGTGGTGTATTTTGATTCCATGGGAAATCCCCTTTGTATTCTAAACTTGAATACTAGAGACAAGCAAGTCAAAAACTGTGAGCCGGTAAATGGCAGGTTCAGTAATTACGATGGCGCTAATATTGGGGCCCTAATCAGGCATCCGAAACGTCCGCCAGTAGTGTATTGCCTGCGTTCATTTCGCTTGTATGTCTAGTGATTTCTTTCGCATAATCAATAAAAACCCTTTTTCGGTGACCGGTCATAACGCCCAGGGGATATAACTCCCAAAAACATTTTTGGAGCTTTATGTCCTACCCTGATACGGCTATAACGCCCATTATTTGTTTGGGCATTATGGACGTCTAAAAATCGGCCAGTATGCCCATTGGGCCTTATGACCTTTTTTGTACCCACCACCATAGGAAAGGGGTATACTTAACTAGTCATTCCGTTTGTAATACCTGGTCTAAGACCCCATAAAGTATATATATTGTTGATCGTCTCGTCGTTCTGAAACGATCTAGCCATGTCCATCCGTCCGTCTGTCGAAATCACGATAGAGGACGAACGCGTAAAGCCAGCTGCTTGAAATTTTGCACAGCTACTTTATATCGATGGGCCATATTGGTTCAGATTTAGATATAGCTCCCATTAAAACCGATCTCCCGACTTGACTTCTTGAGCCCCTGGAAGCCGCAAATTTTGTTCGATTTGGCTCAAACTTTGCATGTGGTGTACCTTTATGGGAGGTCACCGTAGCGCAGAAGTTAGCATGTCCGACTATGACGCTAAACTCCTGGGTTCAAATCCTGGCGTGACCTTCATAAAATTTTCAGCGGTGGTTATCCCCACCTAAAGCTGGCGGCAATTCTACTATGCCATGTAAAAACTTCTCCTCCTAAGAGGTGACGCACTGCGCCACTTTCATTTTCCTGTCTTGTGTTATGGCATCTAAAGTACATCGCTTCTATGTGTTGTGACGCCTCTCCCATCCATCCCACTTCCTGTAAGGCGGTAATAATTGCTTTATCCAACAGATCCGCCTATAAGGTCTAGATACGCAGACTATGTTCATTAATTCGTTTATGGAGATTCGTCATTTTTATGAAAATCCGTTCCCCGTTTCCTCACAGTAATTGCCTTTTTTACTGTTTCGGGTCCTTTGCCCCATGTGGTCTTTATGGGATTGCATATGTATTCCTTGATGTTGCGGGCCGCTTGCTTCAAAATTTGACTCCCGCTTACGGTCATCCCGTAACAGACGCTGATGGTGGCCATTGTTTATTTAAAGGCGATAAAAACTCGCCGCATCGGTTGGGTGCCGGGCCATAACGTTGTAAAGGGAAATGAAAGGGCAGACGATTTGGCGATGAAGGCAAGAGGACTGCCATCAATAAAATTGGTTAAACCGAAGCCTTTCGCGTCGACGCAGTCGGAGTTAAAGGAGTGGGCGATGAATGCGCATGCAACATTGTGGAACAGCGAAGCGATCGGTAGGACAACAAAAATCCTGTGGGGAGATCCGGATCCTGAGAACACGAGGCGTTACTGAAATGAAGTAAGAATTAACGGAACATGATGGGACTAGGAGCTCACGTATGGAAAAACGGTGTGGCAAGTGATAGCACGTGTAGGGGTATATGGGAAAGATGATGAGACGTTAAAGCATTTCCAATGTCATTGCCCGGTTTTCGAGGCTAACAGACACCGTCACTTAGGTGGGCACACAATACCAGACACGAATCAACTTAGGTGCGTCTTATGGAACACAGTTAAGGATTTATTAAGTAGAACAGAATTACTGACTTAGATTTATTTCTTGGAGGCCATTGTAGCACAGAGGTAAGCATGTCCACCTATGACGCTGAACGCCCGTGTTCGAATCCTGGCGGAAACATCACAACAAAAATCATTTTTCAGCTGTGGTTTTCCCCTCCTAATGCTGGCAACATTTGTGAGGTACTATGCCATGTAAAACTTCTCTGCAAAGAGGTGTCGCACTGCGTCACACCGTTCGGACTCGGCTATAAAAAGGAGGCCCCTTATCATTGAGCTTAAACTTGAATCGGACTGCACTCATTGATGTGTAAGAAGTTAGCCCCTGTTCCTTAGTGGAATGTTCATGGGCAAAATTTGTACTTGCAGACTTATTTTTTGGTGTAACTTTTTGGCATTAAGAGTGCACAACAAGTCGATTACTGTCTCAGGTGTATGTCTCTGTTCAACCTTGCCAAACATTACATACCACAAATCCACATCCAAATTCCAGTCTAGTGTTATGGCTGCTATAGCACATCGCTTCACTCTTCGGTGGTATTGTGACTCCTCTCCCAATCCATCGCACTTCTTGTAAGGCGGTAATATTTGCTTTGTACTTTTCTAATAGGTCCGCAAGTGCTTTTACAGACCCATCTCTGCGAAAAGTATTGACACTCCAGGTGCAGATACGCAGATCATGGCCACTATTTCGATTGCGTTGTTTGTCAACGTTAGGGAAATCCGTTTTTATCCCTCCCCATTTTCTTGGAGTAATTTAATTTTATAAGTTTGCGAGTTCCTTGCCCAGCTTGCCTTCTCCATGTTGTGGGATTGCATTTGTATACCTTGATGTTGCTTCAAAATTCAACTCCGGTCATCCCCATTGCTAACTTACGCTCATCCACATTGCTTATTTAAAGTCGCCTTGTGATTTGCGGTATCATTGACACTCAGTTCTCCTCATTCAGACACCTCTCTCGAAACACTGATTACCCGCGGCTGCTTTTGTAGCTGCTTTGTATACCCACGGAGCTTTCCACTATTATCAAACTATGGGCACTCTTGGCGCCCCTTTGCTTAATTTCCTATTACAAATGATGAAAACCACACACATCGTTGGTCGAAGTTTCAGCCTGTATGATGCCCACTCTTATCCTTTGTCGGTCTAAGTCTATGAGCCTGATCGTACTTAGATTTCGTTACAACAGTTTTTTCTCCAGAAGTGAGAATTCTGACAAATGACCAACACTGAGTTTTTTTCAAATATTTTCTCTTCTAACACGAACCAACGCTAATAGATTTTGACCGATGGGTTTCAATTCTGGACCAGTGTGCAATGCCTCAAACTCTTTTAGTTAAGGGGTTGCCAACACTTAAAATCGCTGGGCAATACTGTTAAAAGGGGGTTGGGTGATATTCAGCGTCATTCAATGATTAGCCCATGCGTACAGGGGTGCGTATGAATAACTTAGAGCAAATATACGTAGAGTATACGCTATGGTGTACCATGACATGTACTCAGATATACGACTGTGGTTGTTTGTAGTGAATATTTTAAATATAAAAAAACAAGTAAAAAGGCGTTAAGTTCGGCCGGGCCGAACTTTGGATACCCATCACCTCGGGTATATATGTAAACCACCTTTCGTCAAAACCGGTGCAAAACTCATACCTTATGTCCCATAGCAAAACTATGTGGAGGGCCTTAACTTTATTCTTTGTCCACAATTTCGGCAACATCGGACAATAAATGCGCTTATGGCCCCAAAACCTAAAACCGAGAGATCGGTCTATATGGCAGCTATATCCAAATCTGGACCGATCTGTGCGATAATACAGAAGTATGTCAAAGGGCTTAACTTAGCTCACTGTCCCAAATTTCAGCGACATCGGACAATAAATGCGCCTTTTATGGGCCTAAGACCCCAAATCGGAGGATCGGTCTATATAGCAGCTATATCCAAATCTGGACCGATCTAAGCCATATTGACGGAAAATGTCGAAGGACCTAACACAACTCACTGTCCCAAATTTCAGCAAAATCGGATAATAAATGTGGCTTTTATGGGCCTGAGACCCTAAATCGGAGGACCGGTCTATAAGGCAGCTATATCCAAATCTAGACCGATCTGAGCCAAATTGAAGGAGGATGTCGAATGGGCTAACACAACTCACTGTCCCAAATTTCAGAAAAATCGGATAATAAATGTGGCTTTTATGGGCCTAAGACCCCAAATAGGAGGATCGGTCTATATGGCAGCTATATCCAAATCTAGACCGATCTGAGCCAAATTGACGGAGAATATCGAAGGGCCTAACACAACTCACTGTCCTAAATTTCAGCAAAATCGGATAATAAATGTGGCTTTTATGGGCCTAAGACCCTAAATCGGAGGATCGGTCTATAAGGCAGCTATATCCAAATCTAGACCGATCTGAGCCAAAATGACGGAGGATGTCGAAAGGCCTAAAACAACTCACTGTCCCAAATTTCAGCAAAATCGGATAATAAATGTGGCTTTTATGGGCCTAAGACCCTAAATCGGCCGATCGGTCTATATGGGGGCTATATCAAGATATAGTCCGATATAGCCCATCTTCGAACTTAACCTGCTTATGGACAAAAAAAGAATCTGTGCAAAGTTTCAGCCAAATATCTCAATTTTTAAAGGCTGTATCGCGATTTCAACAGACAGACGGACGGACATGTCTAGATCGTCTTAGATTTTTACGCTGATCAAGAATATATATACTTTATAGGGTCGGAAATGGATATTTCGATGTGTTGCAAACGGAATGACAAAATGAATATACCCCCATCCTTCGGTGGTGGGTATAAAAACAAGTAATAAGGCGTTAAGCTCGGCCGGGCCGAATCTTGGGGAGCTATATCCGATTTGGACCGTACTTGGTACAGTTTTTGTAAGTCATAACAGAACACTATATACAAAATTTAAGCCAAATCGGACAAATATCACGACTTGTTAGGGCTTAAGAAGTCAAATCGGGAGATCGGTTTATATGGGACCTATATCAGCTGATAGACCGATTTGCATCGTACTTGGCACAGTTGTTGAAAGTCTTAACAGAACATTTTGTGTACAGTTTCAGCAAAATCGAACAAAAATTGCTGCTTGTAAGGGCTCAATAAGTCAAATCGGGAAATCGGTTTATATAGGAGCTATATCCAAATCTGAATCGATATGTCCCATTTGCAATCCTCAATGACCTACATCAATAGTAAGTATCTGTGAAAGATTTTAAGCGGCGTGCTTTACGAATTCGACCGCTATTGTAATTTCGACAGACGGACGGACAGACATGACTAGATCGACTCAGAATTTCGAGACGATCAAAAATATAAATACTTTATGGTATCCTAGATCAATATTTCGAGGTATTACATACGGAATGAATAGATTAGTAAACCCCCATCTTATGGTGTTGGGTATAAAAAAATAAACTTAATACTAATTTCTTTTTTCGAATAAAGAAATAAAATGAAGAAAACTACAACCAAAATTATATTTAAAAGTGCAAATTTTGCAGCTACAATCCTTAAAAAAAAACCTTAAAATAATTCAAAGATTTTTTTCCTTTTCTTATCAACCTTTGATTTAAACTGGCCAAAATAAACGACATTTATCTTTTTCTGTCTTTGTCTCCCTCCATACAACTGCTTGCTCTAGTTGTCCTTTAAACAATACATCATTCAGTGTCCTTCGTACCTGTAAAAATTCAAGCAAAACGAAAAAATGAACACTGTACAATAGCCACAGGCAGTGTAATTAATTAACGCTAATGAGTTTTGTACTTTTTTACCTCGTCTTCTGCTCTTGAAAGTCGCCCCTTGATAAAAACACTTGGACAAAATTGTTTTAAAAGACAACCAAAAAACGGGAGACAAAACAAGCAAGAAACATGACATGACACAAACATGTTGCAGACACTGCTCTGCGGTTGAGTGGTATTTTCAATATTTTATTTCATTTTAGAGTAACAATAAACTTGGAGAAAACTTTTTGGCAAAACACCTTAGGATAAATAAAGGGAAAAACATTCATCATCTTCAATGTTTATATGAAGGTCATAAGAATAAAGGATTTATCGCATGCTAGCCAGTATAAATTTAGATAATGGCTTATGCCATAAGGGAATAAGGACAATCTTATGATATTATTTGCTAATATTATTACATATGGCTTGTAGTAAGTGTGAGGTTGTTGTAATAACCTTGCTGAATGTCTGCGTTTCTGCAGATAATGTATTAAAATCTTAATTGTCAATCAGTACTTTTGGAATATACCTCATTATATAAATTTCCACAAAATTCTGAAATGCTTTATTAAAGATTACTGAAAAAACTGTTTCGTTTATGTTAGTGTTTGCATGACTGACTGACGTATGTGTTCCTATGATATGAGTATCTGTTTCATATCCTTTTTACATTACCAACCATCTTTCATACCACCATCACCATTTCAAATATACTCACATGATGCAGTCCTGCTTCACGCAAGCAGCAACAGTTAACCTGACATACTTGCATGTCAACAAGCCAGCCAGAACGCCAGACTGTTAGCCAACGCGCTGTTAGCAAAAAAAAACGAGAAAAAATTCTAAAAAGTTATAAAGCGCCAAAAGAATGTGCCACTAGAATATAAAACTATCATTAAGGGTTAAAAGTTCCGTGTTTTTTTTTTTTGGCTCGTTTGTTTTTGAGAGCATTTTCAGCTATTTTGAGATTTCCAAGTTTGCCAGAGGATATATGTAAGTTTAACTTAACAGCAAGGGAAGGCTGAAGAGATTTAAATTTACATAATGGGAAGAATAGTGTGGGAAAAATGATGCAAAAACTTTTTTGAATAAGTCCAGCAGCACTCAGTTAGGTTTGGCGGAACTCTCCTTGATTGAATTTTGTCAGTTTTTAAAACAAATTTCAAGCACCAAAGGAATTAATTCTGAATATTTTCCATATGGTCTATATTTGATTATGATACGGGCAAGGAAAACTGACCTTATTGTGGCGAAGTCAAATAAATTTTTGCAAACTTCATAGGAATATCCAAACATTCTTATCCACGGATTATCTGCGGTTTCGACAGAAGAGTCTCAGTGAGGTTGAACCGGCCCTTACTTAAATTCTGATAAGCACTCCGTATATACTCGAAATGACAATGCGAGTTACTACCGCATCTAAATAACCATTGGCCACCATCAGCGTCTGATCCCAGGATAGGTGGGACTGGAATCTAGCATCGAATCTTCGGAAGCAAGCGAAATTAACAACCATGATCTGCGGATTGCACCTGGGATGTCCGAGCTCTTTACAGTGAAGGTGCAGTATAATCGCTGGCGATGGAAAGTGCGATGAATCGGGAGACCGAAAGACTGCCATGTTTCAGACTTCAATATAGCAATGTATTGGTGGTCAGTTTGAAATTGAAGCACCCTGTCTCCCAATAAAAGCCATCTTGTAAACCCTCCACAATAGGATGAGGGTATACTAAATTCGCTGTTACGTTTGTAACATCTCGAAATATTGATCTAAGACCCCATATTTAATCGATTTAGCAATGTCACGGGCAATGGACGAGCCCATCCCTCTGTCGAAAGCGCACTCACTTTCGAATGGGTGAAGCTAGTCGCTTTTGCAAAAATACTTTTTACTAATGCAGGTCGGATTGGATTATAAATGGGCCAAATCAGTCCATATTTAGATATAGCTCCCATATAAAATGATCTGCCCATAATACTTCTTGAGCTTCCAAGAGAGAGCGCGAATATTATCCGATTTGACTGAAATTTTGCACATGATATTTCATTCTGACTCCCAACAAACATGCTAGGTAAGGTCTTAATGGGTTCCTCAGCTGATATAGCTCCCACATAAACCGATCCCCCAATTACATTTCTTGAGCCTCTAGAGGGCGATATCATTATCCAAATTGGCTGAAATTGTGCACATGATGATACCCAACAACCGTGCCAAATTTGGTTAAAACCGTTTCATCACCTGATATAGCTCCGGTATAAACGAACTCCGGATTGTACATCGTTAGCTTCTAGTGGGCTTCAATTGTTAGCCGATTTGGCTGAAATTTTGCACAAGATATTTTGTTCTGACTCCCAACAACCGTGTCAAGTATGGTCTAAATCGGTTCATCACCTGCTATAGCGCCCATATAAACAGACCTCCCCATTATACTTCTTCAGTCGCTTGAGGGTGCAATTATTATATGAATTGGCTGAGATTTGGCCTATGATATTTCGTTATGACTCCCAATAATCGTGTCAGGTACAGTTCAAATTGTTTTATCTCCCGATATAGCTTCTATACGAGTATTAGTCGACCTCTATATTAGAGTTCTTGAGTCTCTAGAGGGCGTAATTAATAAGATTTAGCTGAAATTTTACATATGATGTATTGTTATGACTCCCAACAACCGTATTAAGTATGTTCCAAATCGGTCTATCACATGATCCAGCTCCCATATAAATCGATCTCCCGATTATAATTCTTGAGCCTCTAGAGGGCAGAATTATTATTCGAATTTCTTTCTTTATGACTCTCAACAAGTTTGGTTCAAATCGGTTGGTCACGTGATATAGCTCCCATATAAACCGATCTCCCATTTATACTTCTTGAGCATCTGGAGGGCGAAATTATTATCTGAATTGGCTTAAATTGTGCACATGATATTTTTATGGGACTCCCAATAATTATGCCAAGTGTGGTTCAAACCGATTCATCACTTTCTTTTTAAACGACTATAAAGAGCTTTTCCCAAAAATTATGCACATACCTTGTCAGATATGTTAATTGGGGAGAGTATATAAGATACGGCCCGGTCGAACTTAACGCGCTTTTACTTGATTTTGTTTCAGTTTTATTGGTGTCCATACCCCAACAAAAGACGAGGATGAACATACCAAGGATATCTTTTACCAGCACCTAGAGAGAATATATGAACGATGCCATGCTCATTAAAATCGTTCTAGGAGACTTCAATGCCAAAATAGGTTTTGGAGAATTGGTCCAACGGTTGAAGAATTTAGCCTCCACGAGGCTAGAAGATAGCAGCAGTAGATTTTTACATTAAACAAGTAAAAGCGTGCTAAATTCGGCCGGGCCGAATCTTATATACCCTCCACCATGGATTGCATTTGTTGAGTTCTTTTCCCGGCATCTCTTCATAGGCAAAAAAAGGATAAAAGAAAAGATTTGCTCTGCTATTAGAGCGATACCAAGATATGGTCCGGTTCGGACCACAATTAAATTATATGTTGCAGACTTGTGTAAAATGTCAGCCAATTCGAATAAGAATTGCGCCCTTTGGGGGCTCCAGAAGTAAAATAGAGAGATTGATTTATATAGAAGCTATATCAGGCTATAGACCGATTCAGACCATAATGTTGATGGTCATGAGAGAATCCGTCGTACAAAATTTCAGGCAAATCGAATAATAATTGCGACTCTAGAGGTCGTAGGAAGTCAAGATCCCATATCGGTTTATATGACAGCTATATCGGTTTATTAACCGATTTGAACTTTATTTGACACAGTTGTTGAAAGTAAGAATAAAATACGTCATGCTAAATTTCAGCCAAATCAAATAGGAATTGCGCCCTCTAGAAGCTCAAGAAGTCAAGTCCCCAGATCGGTTTATATGGCAGCTATATCAGGTTATTGATCGATTTGAACCTAACTCACCACATTTGTTGGAAATCATAGTGAAATACGTCAAGCAAAATTTCATCTCAATCGGATAAGAATTGCGACCTCTAAAGGCTCAAGAAGTAAATAGAGAGATCGATTTATATGGGAGCTGTATCAGGCTATAGACCGATTCAAACCATAACAAACACGTATGTTGATGGTCATTAGAGGATCCGTCGTACAAAATTTCTGGCAAATCTGATAAGAATTGCGACCTCTAGAGGCTCAAGAAGTCAAGACCCAAGATCGGTTTTTGTGGCAGCTATATCAGGTTATGGACCGATTTGAACCATAATTGGCAAAATTGTTGGATATCATAACGAAACACGTCGTGCAAAATTTCATTCCAATCGGATAGGAATTGCGCCCTCTAGAGGCTCAAGAAGTCAAGACCCAAGATCGGTTTATATGGCAGCTATATCAGGTTATGGACCGATTTGAACCATAATTGGCACAATTGTTGGATATCATAACGTGCAAAATTTCATTCCAATCGGATAAGAATTGCGCCCTCTAGAGAAAAGTATTTGTGCAAAATTTCAAGCAGCTAAAGGGTGATTTTTTTGAGGTTAGGATTTTCATGCATTAGTATTTGACAGATCACGTGGGATTTCAGACATGGTGTCAAAGAGAAAGATGCTCAGTATGCTTTGACATTTCATCATGAATAGACTTACTAACGAGCAACGCTTGCAAATCATTGAATTTTATTACCAAAATCAGTGTTCGGTTCGAAATGTGTTCAAATTTTGACAAATTTTGTTCAGCGATGAGGCTCATTTCTGGTTGAATGGCTACGTAAATAAGCAAAATTGCCGCATTTGGAGTGAAGAGCAACCAGAAGCCGTTCAAGAACTGCCATGCATCCCGAAAAATGAACTGTTTGGTGTGGTTTGTACGCTGGTGAAATCATTGGACCGTATTTTTTCAAAGATGCTGTTGGACGCAACGTTACGGTGAATGAACACATTTCGAACCGAACACTGATTTTGGTAATAAAATTCAATGATTTGCAAGCGTTGCTCGTTAGTAAGTCTATTCATGATGAAATGTCAAAGCATACTGAGCATCTTTCTCTTTGACACCATGTCTGAAATCCCACGTGATCTGTCAAATACTAATGCATGAAAATCCTAACCTCAAAAAAATCACCCTTTAGCTTTACTCCTTCGAATATTAGCTTGCTTTCGACAGACAGACGGACGGACGGACATGGCTAGATCGACATTTTGTGGGGTCTCAGACGAATATTTCGAGTAGTTACAAACCGTATGACGAAATTAGTATACCCCCATCCTTTTCGTGCAACACTGTCTAACAACAAACATATTGGTTGCCCAAGAAGTAATTGCGGATTTTTTAAAAGAAAGTGAATGCATTTTTAATAAAACTTAGAATATACTTTTTTTACACTTTTTTTCTAAAGCAAGCTAAAAGTAACAGCTGATAACTGACAGAAGAAAGAATGCAATTACAGAGTCACAAGCTGTGAAAAAATTTGTCAACGCCGACTATATGAAAAATCCGCAATTACTTTTTGGGCAACCCAATAGTTTGAAAATTTTTATATTTGGATTTATAACAAGGGTATTTTATCCACCATCCTAGGTTTTATCCTCAACCTAAGGTTGATGGATACATTAAATTATATAAATTTAAGAAGTTAAGCAAGAATTTTTTTTCCCTAATGTCCATAGACTTCCTTGATTAACCCTTTCCTTGTGCCCAGATGTTAGTTTGCAGTCTCATTAAATATGCTTAAAGAACATCTGATAAAATATGAAACTCAAATTTCCATAATCCCAAGATTTCTTTGTTATTTCAGTTTCATTTTGCCTTTCTTTTTTTTTTTGGCTTGTTATCCTGGGTTATGCCATTATATCTCCTGGTTATAGTTGTCTAACTTTAGCGACAGATAGATTCGAATGGTGATGCATTTTTCAGCTGCTTGTTGTCAACTTGGCAACAAATGACATGCAGACACAAACACTCAGCACAGCACACCAGCAACACACTTTCACTCTCTCATGATAATGGGAAATGAGGGAAAAGGGGAATGCAGCAGTGAGGCAGTGCACTTCTTGACACTTTTGTTATTTAAACTTGTCCTTGATAAGGATGTTCCACTTGCTAAAGCCATGCTGCTGTTGATGCCACCGCTGCTGCTCGGTTTATCCGGTCCTCATGCTATGCCAAACATGGTTTTAAATATTTCTTTCTGCTAAGGTTTTTCTCGTTGAAAGCTGCTACTATAACAACTGGAACAGTATGTGAGTGAGTGGGGGAGTGAGTGTGCATGAGTGTAGATGAGTGTTTGTATGTGTTTGAACGGTTGAGTAACCGATTTTCATGTTGTTGTGGATGTTAATGTGGACGCTTGTGTTCCTGTTGTTTTGCTTTTTTATATCCACTTAAATGGTTGTTAGCGTTGTACTTGCTTTTGTTGCTGGCAATGTCCTTCCGTAGATGGTTTTACTCAGTCATTGTGTATGTGTGTGTGTGTGTGTGAGTATGTGTGTGGGGTTGTGTAACAATATGAAGTGTTGCCGGCTGAAATGCTTTAATTTCAGTTTAGCCTGCTACAACGTATTCCTCCACCCAGCTCTCACCTCCCCTTCTATGGTTGTTTTTCTTTGTGATTTTATATGTTGGTACATTTTGCTTTAATTTTAACTTGTTTTTTAGTTGTTATTGCTTTTGTTTTCACAGTTTTAAACAATTTGTACGAACTGGAAATTGAATTTAAGTCTTTAGCTTGCTTCCCTCTTATCCACTTTGAGGATCTGTCATCATTCACTTATGGGTCGTTGTTGGCTTGAGTTGTTGTTATTTTTTATTTTCTGTTCTTCAACGCCATATTGCACTTTGGGGCCAAACTTTAACTGCCATGCCTGGCTTTCCCTGAAAATTAAGAGTGTTCCTTTTTTGTTTCGATGGGGGGTTCTTCCCTCTCATCTTCTGTGCTGTTTGCTGATTCTCAGCTACTAGGGGGGAGCATAATAAGGATATTGTGTGAGAAAAATGATTCTTTGGCAAAAGTTTGAAAACACAATGAGCAACAGCAACAAAATCAAAAAGTTTTTACATTAACTATTGCTAAATTGCTGAGCGTAAAATACTTGATGGCATAATGGAAATTATCATTTAACAACAACACAAGGCATCACGTAATTAGTCGCTGCCTTAGTAAAGCAATTAATCCCCATTATATGTTTCACCTGCCTTAAATAAGCTCTGTGATATGAAAAAGGAATAATCACATTGGCCAAAGAGATTGAATATTGCAAGGCTAATTTGTAAACTTGGGGAGTAAGTTAGGGAAAACCAATAAGGAAGGGCAGAAGTCGGGCAGTGCCGACTACCCTACACCTACCCTTTAAACACAAAGTGGGAGCTATATCCAATTCTGAACCAATTTTGATGGACCTCGGCGAGCAAATATGTTCAAACTGTAAAAACTACGGTTGACAAATGGCAACATTATGGTAAATTACCCAAAATCTGAGGAACATATATATGGGAGCTGTATCTAATTCTGATCCGATTCCGAGCAAACTTCTCAGATAATGTGGTAGTCGTCGAGGAAAGCGTTGTGCAAAATTTTGGCAAGATTGGTCAATAAATGCGCTTGCAATGGCTCTGGGAGTGAAAATCGGGCGATATACATATATGACAGCTATATCTAAATCTGGGCCGATTTCAATGAACTTCACTACTAATATTGAGAGTCATAAGAAATTCTTTCCTGCAAAATTTCAAGAGAATCGGTTAACAAATGACCATTTTATTGCATTATTGCTGAAAATCGGACGAACATATATATGAGAGCTATATCTAAATCTGAACCGATTTCCATGAAATTCACCAGTTATATTGAGGGTCAAGAGAAAATCCCTCCTGCCGAATTTCGAGAAAATCGGTTAACAAAAGACAATTTTATTGCAATATTACTGGAAATCGGACGAACATATATATGGGAGCTTTATCTAAATCTGAGCCGATTTCGAGCAAACTTTATAGACATTATGGAAGTCGTCAAGGAAAGCATTGTACGAAGTTTTGGCAGGATTGGTCAATAAATGTGCTTGCAGTGACTTTAGGAGTGAAAATCGGGCGATATATACATATGAGAGCTATATTTAAATCTGAACCGATTTCCATGAAATTCATCAGTAATATTGAGGGTCAAAAGAAAATTCCTCCTGCCGAATTTCGAGAAAATCTGTTAACAAAAGACAATTTTATTGCAATATTACTGGAAATCGGACGAACATATATATGGGAGCTATATCTAAATCTGAACCGATTTTGATAAAACTCTATGTATATTGTGGTAGCCATCGAGGAAAGCGTAGTGCGAAGTTTTGGCAGGATTGGTCAATAAATGTGCTTTCAGTGGCTCTAGGAGTGAAAATCGGGTGATATACACATATGAGAGCTATATCTAAATCTGAACCGATTTCCGTTAAATACACCAGTAATATCGACAGTCGTAAAGAAATCCTTCCTGCCAAATTTCAAGAGAATCGGTTAACAAATGACCATTTTATTGCATTATTACTGAAAATCGGGTGAACATATATATGGGAGCTATATCCAGATCTCAACCGATTTTTACCAATTTCAACAGGCTTAGTCTCTAGGGTGCAAAACATGCCCATACCAAATTTGAAGACGATCGGATGAAAATTGCGACCTGTACTTTGTACAGAAATTAACATGGACAGACAGACGGACAGACAGACAGACGGACAGACAGACGGACAGACAGACGGACAGACAGACGGACAGACAGACGGACAGACAGACGGACAGACAGAGGGACAGACAGACAGACGGACATTCAGACAGACAGACGGACAGATAGACGGACAGACAGACGGACAGACAGACGGACAGACAGACGGACAGACAGACGGACAGACAGACAGACGGACGGACAGACGGACATAGCTAAATGGAATCAGAAAGTGATTCTGAACCGATCGGTATACTTATCAATGGGTCTATCTCTCTTCCTTTTGGGTGTTACAAACTAATTCACTAAGTTATAATACCCTGTACCACAGTAGTGGTGTAGGGTATAAAAACTATAAACACTTTAAGTTCACCCAAGTGGAACTTTGGATGCCCCCTATCTAGGATATACACATTGCTAACATTTCATCAAAATCCATTCAAAAATGCACCATCTATGAACCCATAGCAGCTATATCGAAAAATTGCCTGATCTGATCGATTTCGATTGGGATTTTAAATGGGCCAAATCGGTCCATGTTTTAATACAGCTGCCATATAAACTTGACTTCTTGAGCCACTAGAGGGCGCAATATTTATCGAATTTGGCTGAAAATTTGCACGTGGTGTTTTGGTATCACTCCCAACAACAGTGCTAAATATGGTTGAAGTTGGGCCATAACCTTATGTAGCTGACATATAAACCGATCTTGGACCTTGACTTCTCGAGCCGCTAGAGAGCGCAATTTCCATCCGATTTGGCTGAAAATTTGCACGTGGTGTTTTGGTATAACTTGCAACAACTGTGCTAAGTATGGTTGAAGTCGGTCCATAACCTGATATAGCTGCTATAAAACCTGATCTTTGATCTTGTCTTCATGAGCCACTAGAGGGCGCAATTTCCATCCGATTTGGCTAAAATTTTTCACGAAGTGTTTTGTTATGACTTCAAAAACCAGTGCTTTGTATGATTGAAATCGGTACATAACCTGTTATAGCTGCCATATATACCGATCTTGGATTTTGACTTCTTAAGCCGCTAGAGGGCGCAATTTCCATCCGATTTGGCTGAAATTTTACAAAAGTTGTTTTGTTATAACTTCCAACGAATGCGCTAAGTATAGTTTAAATCGGTACATAACCTGTTATAGCTGCCATATATACCGATCTTGGATCTTGACTTGTTGAGCAAATAGAGGGGGAAATTCTCATCCGATTTGGTAAGAAGTGTTTTGTTATAGTTTCCAACAACGGTGCTATCCATGGTTTAAATCGGTCCATAAACTGATATAGCTGCCATGAAACCCGATCTTGGATCTTGATTTCTTAAGCCTCTAGAGGCCGCAATTCTTATTCGATTTTGCTGAAATTTTGTACAACGGCTTCTCCCACGACCTTCAACATACATGTCCAATATGGTCTTAATGGATCTATAGCCTGATACAGCTCCCATATAAACCGATCTCTCGACTATGCTTCTTGAGCCCCCACAAGGCGCAATTTTTATCCGAATGGACTGAAATATTACCCAATGACTTCTACTAAGGTCTTCAACATTCAATTCACTTATGGTCCGAATCGGACTATAACTTGATATATCTCCAATATCATAACAGTTCTTATCCATTATTCCTTATTTGCCTAAAAAGAGATCCCGGGCAAGAACTCGACAAATGCCATCCATGGTGGAGGGTATATAAGATTTGGCCTGGCCGAACTTAGCACGTCCTTATTTGTTTATTTATGCGTATGGAGAAAAATGTGTAAAAATAATCTAAATTTCACAATACATTTATTTTTGATCCATACTAGCTGGCCCGGTGTGCTTCTACACCCCAGAATTGTTTGCGGCCCCCATTTGACATGGTCCACATTTGAAAATTATTTATATTCGTTTTTAACTCTCGAATAACTTTCATTAGAATTCTGTATTGTTCCGTTTGTGTGTACATGAGGTGAGCCTACTCCTCGATAATTTACCCAAATTTTTATATAATGAGACCCTTTCGTTTGAGTCTCATTCTGCCCATACGTTTCACATGCCTATTTGGTGCATTATTTGGGGTTGGGGGCACCCCGCCCGGGGAATAGATTCCAAACTTTTACATAGGTTTCGTACTCTTCTCTCAAATAACTTTCCTTTGAATCCCATAATGTCCCGATTGGCCTACATGCCCGTTTTAGGGATGATTTTTGGGGTGGAGCCGGACCCTCGACACATGAGGTCGAATTGTGATAAAAAGTTCCTACTCTACTCTTAAATACCTTTCATTTGATACCCATATTGTTCGAATCAGTATACATGTCCATTGGCGTGGGGGGTTTGGGTGGGGCGTCCCCCCAAGTTATTTGACCCAATACCAATTTTGTGTTACCATAAGCTGGCGTACCAAATTCCACATAAATCGATGCACACATCTCCGAGATCTGTCGTTTTTGAAAAATTGGGTTAGGGGGAGGTTCTTCACTATACCATCGCGCGGGCGGAATAGGATATGATCCAACCAAGTCCACTTTTTCTTCCGGATTTCTCCATCGACAGGGGTGAAGTGTTTATTCTTATTTGCAGTTCTTAGTTTGAAAAACGGTTTGGCCAGAATATTCGAAGTATTAGTCAGCGATTTATGAAAACTTGGATTTTATGGGTAGTCGCTCGTGTCAAGCTCCATGTTGTACAACCATATAATAAAATATATTTCCCACTACTATTGAAGATCCTGACTTTTTTTAAAGGGTGATTTTTTAAGCTATTATCTTTTTGGCAACACTAGCTTAAACAGCTCACGCACGTTTCGTGTATTGTTTTTCTGACAAACATCTTCAATTTGTTCTAACCATGAATCGTCTTACAAGCGAACAACGCTTGCAAATGATTGAATTTTATTATAAAAATGCGTGCTCTGTTAGAATAGCTCATCACGAGCTTATTTCATTCCACCGACGAAGCTTTTTTTTGGTTCAATGGGTACGTAAATAAGCAGAATCGTCGATTTTGGTATGAAGCTCAGCCAGGCGCATTGTAAGAGCTACCAATGCATCTAGAAAAGATTATTGCTGTTGTAACCACATTTTCATGTGCAGATGGCGATCTTCGTCAAGTTCTTGAAGGTGAGCAAGCTCGTTCCGGTCCAAAGGACCGATCGCCGCAGGAACAGCGTGCCTTTGGGTCTTTAAAGGCGCCAATAACTCGCCTTGGCATATCGAGCATCATGGCACTCAGTATTTGTTCAAGAGCCGGTGCCACCGGACCTCTCACTGAGACTCTCCACTCGATACCGTTTATTGTCCGCGACTTCAGTTACAGCTACTCCGGATGGAGAATTCCACTATCGTCCGGTAGCTCGCAGTTAAGTTACTCGTGACAGCAATGAACACCACACAGATCGGACCTCAATGTTCCAGCTTGTGTGGTGCTCACAGCTATCCCATGCCGGGATCTGGTTGCCCAAAAAGTAATTGCGGATTTTTTAAAAGAAAGTAAATGCATTTTTAATAAAACTTAGAATAAACTTTAGTCAAATATACTTTTTTTCTAAAGCAAGCTAAAAGTAACAGCTGATAACTGACAGAAGAAAGAATGCAATTACAGAGTCACAAGCTGTGAAAAAATTTGTCAACGCCGACTAATGAAAAATCCGCAATTACTTTTTGGGCAACCCAATAGAAAAGGTCACAGTTTTGTGCGGTTTATGGGCTGGTGGTATTATTAGACCGTACTTCTAAAAAGATGATGCGAATCGTAACGTAACATGTGGTTTCAACAAAACGATGACACATGCCACACAGCACGCTTTACAATGGACTTATTGAGAGGCGATTTCGGCGAACATTTTATTTCACGTTCAGGAGCGATCGATTGGCCGCCAAGATCGTGACTATTTAGACTCTTTTTTTATGGGGCTTTGTTAAAGTTCATGACTATACAGACAAGCCCGCTTCAATTGACGCATTGGAAGACAACATTGAAGCATTGGTTCGTGAGATAGCGGCCGAAATGTTGGAAAGAGGGTGCCAAAATTGGACTAAGCGGATGGACCATTTGAGGCGCAGTCACGGTCATCATTTGCATGAAATTATCTTCAAACATTAAATAATATGGACCGTACTATCGTTTCAAATAAAGATTTCATAATACCTTTATAACGGTCTCCCGATACGTAATCTTGGGGCTAATAAAACGCGCATTTATAGCTCGATTTTGGTGAAATCACAATGACATCACAATGAGTTGTTTGTACCGAGTGTGGTTCAGATAGGATCATATTGGATGTAGTACCTCTCGGCTGAAACTCCTTTACCTACAAATGGCTTATTCAGCTTAAATATATTGGGTTGCCCAAAAAGTAATTGCGGATTTTTCATATAGTCGGTGTTGTCAAATTTTTTCACAGCTTGTGACTCTGTAATTGCATTCTTTCTTCTGTCTGTTATCAGCTGTTACTCATAGCTTGCTTTAGAAAAAAAGTGTAAAAAAAGTATATTTGATTAAAGTTCATCTAAGTTTTATTAAAAATGCATTTACTTTCTTTTAAAAAATCCGCAATTACTTTTTGGGCAACCCAATACTAAGTTGTTGTAGGATTTTTACACAATGAGGTTATTGTAAAGGTGGTGGGTATTCAAAATTCCGGCGCGGCTAAACTTAATGCCACCACCATAGGAAGGGGGTATACAAGTATAGTCTTTCCGTCTGTAACACCTCGAATTAATGATCTAGGTCCTCATGAAGTTTATATATTCTATTGATCGTCTGATTCGAACTAGCCATGTCCGTCCGTCCGTCTTTCGAAATCACGATAGCGGTCGAACGTGTAGAGCTAGGCGCTTGAAATTTTGCAGAGATACTTTATATTGATGTAGATCATTGGGGATTGCAAACGGGCCATATCGGTTTAGATTTGGATATTGCTCCCATATGAACTGAAATCACGATTTGACTTCTTGAGCCCACAATTTTTGTCTGATTTGGCTGAAATTTTTCACATAGTGTTCTTTTATGACTTCCAACAACTGTATCAAGTGCGATGCAAATCGATCAAGTATCTGATATAGCTCCCATGTAGGCCGATCTCACGATTTGACTTCATGAGCCCTTGGAAGCCTCAATTTTCATCCGATTTGGCAGACATTTTGGACAGAGTATTCTGTTATGACTTCCAACAACTGTGCCAAGTACGGCCTATAACCTGATGTGGCTCCCATATAAACCGATCTCCCGATTTGACTTCCTGAGCCCCTGGAAGCCGCATTTTTTGTCCGATTTGGCTGAAATTTTGTACATAGTGTTCTATTTTGACTTCCAAGGCTTCCTACAACTATGCTTAGTAAGGTTGAAATTTGTGTATAACCTGATATGGCTCCCATATAAACCGATCTCCCGATTTGTTTTCTTGAACCCCTGGAAGTCGCAATTTTAATCCGATTAGCCTGATATTTGGTACTTGGTGTTCTGTTATGATTTCCAACAACTGTGCCAAGTACGGTTCAAATCGTCAAATCATCTCCTAATTTGACTTCTTGAGCTCTTAAAGCCGCGATTTTTATCCGATTTTTCCATGCGGTTTTCTGCTAAGACTTCCAACTACTGTCCCAAATTTCAGCAAAATCGGACAATAAATGTGGCTTTTGTGGGCCTAAGACCCTAAATCGGCGGATCGGTCTATATGGGGGCTATATCAAGATATAGTTGGATATAGCCCATCTTCGAACATAACCTGTTTATGGACAAAAAAAGAATCTGTGCAAAGTATCAGCTCAATATTCATTTTTTAAAGACTGTAGCATGATTTCAACACACAGACGGACGGACTGACAGACGGACGGACATGGCTGAATCGTCTTAGATTTATACCCCGATCAAGAATATATATACTTTATAGGCTCGGAAATGGATATTTCGATGTGTTGCAAACGAAATGACTATACCCCCTATCCTTCGGTGGTGGGTATAAAAATGTTAAACAAGTTTAAATGGCAAATAAAATATGTTTTAGCTTCATACGTCCCTATTACCATTTTGCTTTGAATAGCCTCTCTTTGGAATTTAATTTGGCATTTAATTGCACTTTTAATTTCCCTCGAGAATAGTTTAGGCTACCATTTCAAATGGTATGCAAAAAACACAAAAAGGTTTTATTTTAAGGCAAGGCCCCATCTACCATAATTCTCAAAGTAATGCCATTTTGTGCTTGGTTCAGAGATTACTTTAATTGTGTATTCAAGTTTCGTAAATCGATAAAAAGCTCCATTTTCTATCCCTTTTTATCCGATACTTAGGTCAAGGGCCCTTTTGCAAAAGGCAGCAAAAAACAAACCTAATTATTCAATAAAACTTGAAGCCAAAGTCCCATTGGTGCAAGTAGGAGTGTTAACACTTATATTACCCCCAACAAAATCACTTCCACAACCATACCCATACCCATGCCCATCCCCATCAAATTCAATTATGATAAGAGCCCTCAAAATGTTATCTCCATTTAGGGTGAAATTGCATCTTCGCTTAAATGAAAGGTCTGGATTTTTCATCAAAACTTTTTCCTCTTTAAACTTTACCACTCGCAATGGTGTACGAAAATAGAACAGTGCCAGAGTCACATTTGCCACTGCCACTGCCACTGTCATTGCCATATTGGTTGACATCGTTCATTTTGAAATTTGAACCATGAAATTACATCTGTGGTAACTTAACATGACCACCACCAGCGCCCACACTACCATCGCCACCACAAACATAAACACCACCCTTACCACCTCTATGCCACACCAAGGTCTCTTGCACATTTTTTCCAGCTTGCTTTTGTTGCCCAAGGACTTGCTGCCAGAACGAAGATCAATTTCTGAACATATTTCATAAGCAACACCACTCGAACATGGAACTCAACGTAGCCAACGAACAAACATTCATCCATCCAAGCATGGCCATAGCCATTCGTTGCAATTTAAAATGCAAATTGATGCACTCTCACCGCCGTTTGACACCCAGTTTCGTTGTGTTGCATGAATGAACATTGCAGGTACCAACTATTGGCTTGAACCAGTTTAAAGTGGAGACTTTGAAATGCCCTGAAGTTGGCGAATTAAGAGAAAAAGTTATAAACTTGGGTTAAATAGATTTCATTGTGATAATGAAGTATTTTTATGCAGAAGCTTTTTGCTAGTGAGGTCAAAAGAGAAACAATGAAAGAAAGAAAGGATAAACAAGCAAAAACTAGAGACATTGTAGCTCAAATCGGCTGAATCCCATATGATCTTTATGGGTCTACGAATTTAAGTTTTGATGTAAGGTGTACTCCCATTCTCATGATATCTGATTTAGTGGTGTTTTTGGGGGAGAGGTGGTCCCCCACATACTTGGCCCTGAAAAAATATCAGCATCGTGCTCTTCTCTCAAATACCATTTATTTAAACCCCATATTGCCATTGGCTTAAGAGGAGTTTACAGGATGAGGCGTCCCCCAGACACATGGCCCCAAAATAGGTTATCAAATTCGTTTTCTAATCTCAAATGCCTTTCATTTGAGCCACATTCTGGCATGGTCGAAAAATGTTTTCCCTTTGGGGGTGTTTTGAGAAAGGGGTGATGCCCTAAATACATGGTCCTACATTTGGATATCAAATTCGTATTCTACTCCCAAATACCTTTATTTGAGCCCCATGTTGCGATGGTCAGTAAAAAATTGTTGTTTGTGGATAATTTTGGGAAAGGGGTAGACCCTCAGAAAATTGGTCCCAAAAATGGGTATCAATTCTTGCACTACCCCCCAATAACTTTCATTTAAGCTCCACATTGACATGGTCGATAAATATGCCCGATTAAGGGGTGTTTTGGGGATTGGGGTGGTCACCCAAACACTAAGCCCGGAAAATATTGGGTTGCCCAAAAAGTAATTGCGGATTTTTTAAAAGAAAAAAAAAGAAAAGATAAAAAGTGTAAAAAAAGTATATTTGATTTAAGTTCATTCTAAGTTTTATTAAAAATGCATTTACTTTCATTAAAAAAATCCGCAATTACTTTTTGGGCAACCCAATAAATGCATTTTTAATAAAACTTAGAATGAACTTTAATCAAATATACTTTTTTTACACTTTTTTTCTAAAGCAAACTAAAAGTAACAGCTGATAACTGACAGAAGAAAGAATGCAATAACAGAGTCACAAGCTGTGAAAAAATTTTTCAACGCCGACTATATGAAAAATCCGCAATTACTTTTTGGGCAAGCCAATATATCAACAACGTGCTTTATTCTCATATATATCAGTTATTTGAACCCCATATTGCCATTGCTCTCAAAATTGGATATCAAATTCGTTTTCTAATCTCATTTAAACTCCTTTTTGCAAAAGTCAGCAAACATGTCCGGTTTGGGGTATTGGCCCAAATTGTCTTGGTGAGCAAATACGTCTTATTAGGGAGTTTGTTATGGTGGTGGGACGTCTGCTAGACAGTTGGCCCCTAATGTTGATATCAGATACGTGGTCTGCTCCCACATACCCTTAATTTGAGTCCCATATTTCCATAGTCGGCAAAAATGATCGGCTTAGGGGGTGTTTTGGGGAATAGGCGGCCACTCAGTGAGTTGGCCTTGAAAATATATATCGGATTCGTGTTCTACTCCAAAAAAACCCTCTTATTTGAGCCTTATATTGCAATGCAGTCAGAAAATACTTACTATTTGGGTGGTGTTGGGTGGTTTGGGAATATTGATATCAAATTCGTGATTTACTCCCAAAGACCTTTCATTTGAGCCCCATATTGCTATGGTCGTAAATGTGTCCCCTTTGGGGGATGTTTTTGAAGAGAGGCGGCCCCCCCAAAACACTTGGTCCCATATTTGGATATCAGATTCGTATTCTACATTCAAATGCCTTTTATTTAAGCCCCATATTCCCATGGTTAGTAAATAATTTCAGTTTGGGGGTGTTTTGGGAAAGGGGTGGACCCCCACAAACGTGGTCGCACATTTGGATATCAGATCCGTATTGTACTCGCAAATACCTTTCATTTGAGTCCCATATTGCCATGATAGGTAAATATGTCCGATTTAGGGGTGTTTTGGGGGTTGGGTGGTGTTGTGGGTATGGCGTGGCCCCATTGACACTTTTACCGAATATTGATATCAAATTCGTGCTTTTCTCCCAAAGACCTTTCATTTGAGCCCCATATTGCTATGGTCGTAAATCTGTCCCCTTTGAGGGATGTTTTTGAAGATCGATATCAGATTTGTATTCTACATTCAAATACCTTTTATTTAAGCCCCATATTCCCATGGTTAGTAAATAATTCCAGTTTGGTGGTGTTTTGGAGAAGGGGTGGACCCCCAGGAACGTGGTCCCACATTTGGATATCAGATTTGTATTGTACTCGCAAATACCTTTCATTTAAGTCCCATATTGCCATGGTCGGTAAATATGTCCGATTTAGGGGTGTTTTGGGGATTGGGGTGATCACCCTAGCACTTGGTCCGACAATTGGATATCAGATACGTTTTCTTATCCTAAAAACCTTTCATTTGAGTCCCATATTGTCGTAATTGGCCTAAATATATGTTTGGTAGGTTTTAGGGTGGGGCAGCGCCCCTAGGTACCCTATCCGAAATTTGGATACCAAATTTTTATTTTTAGGGTACTATATGAGAGCACACAAAACTTCGCTTAAATCGCACTATCCATCTCCGAGATCTGGCGTTTCTGAAAATTATGGTAAGGGGGAGGGTCCGCCCCCCTTCAGATATCAAGAAATGCACCATCTGTGAAAATTTCAAGAAAATCGGTTCACACAAATTGATTTTTATATATAAGATAAAGAAGATTGTAAAATTTGCAGCGTCTTCTATTATTCCAACCTCTACAAATTGGAATAATAGAAGACGCATCGCTCTCAGGTTTATTGAGAGGCTTGGTGCGAATGATTCTGGCTAATAGGGAGGATTCTCACTAATAGGGAGGATTCTCACTAAAAGGGAGAGAGACACCCTAAATTGGGCTCGGGAATTCGCTGTATAGGCTACCCCTAAGACTACACGTCTAGATTCGAAAACTGCACCGCAGTCAGCCAAAAGGCTGCGGTCACTTGGAGGGCATCCCATGCCTAAAAGAACTAGGGCGAACAACAGTAAGATGGGTCCAAGAACCTTTGCTAATGTCGCTAGGGACAGTTTGGTGATGGCAGTTGTCGACAAGGGAGAATAATAGGGCCGCATACCTAGGAATAACTGGAGTGGCATAGTCAATGGACTGTCATCGGTATACTCCGATGTCCTTGTGGAAATTCCTGGGTCTCCTCCAGTTTGTGACGATGCAGGCTGGTCTCGAGGCCGATACAGGCTAATTGCTTTTGGCGATCAACGCTCAATTCAAAGGTGACGTTGTGCGCTAAAAAAGATTGGTGAGATCTGGCCAGGTGCTGTAATAGAGTTAGTTAAGAAGGAAGATATTCCTTCTCGACCAATAGAGCATGCTTAAATACCAAGGATTCCTTCAGATCCTGAAGCGATACTTGGAAGACTAAGGGAATGTAATCCCAATCGTTCAACCACCGACTGGAAGTTTGGTAGACTGGATGAGGCTGATGGTGAAGGGAGACAAGCAGTATTCGTACTAAACTCCGTCTGTCTCGCAGACCTCAACAAGTCTGAAGGGGTTGTATCCAACTGATGACGTGGCAATTGCGGTTAGACCTCAACAAGTCTAAAGGGGGTTGTATCCAACTCTACCGTAAGAAAGTTTATTAATAACTTACTTACTAAAAGATGCATTACTGCAGGCTTGGGATCTGTGGATCTCAAAAGATGGGTCATCAGAGGAACACCTCAAGGAGGTGTACTGCCTCCTCTACTTTGGTATATAGCCATTAACAATATATTATCGTCTCTGGAAGGAAAAGGGCGTAACAGTGGTCGCGTATGCTGATGACGTGGCAATTGCGGTTATACTTCAGGAAGCTCTACGTGCAACAGCAAAGTGGGCTACCGTTGGGTATAAATCCGTGCAAGACAGAAATAGTCCTTTGCATCAGGAGATACAAGTTACCTTCGGTTGAACCTGTCTCCTTGGGTGGAGAGAATGTTCCATTTACAGAAAGCGCAAAATATCTGGGGGTTATGCTGGACAGGAAATTGAACTTGAAATCCTACATTTTGGAAAGGGCAAGAACGGCCACTCTTGCCCTATACACCTGCAAGAGAGACATTGGCAAAAGTTAGGGATTTAGACCGCGTGTCATGCATTGGGTATATACTGCAGTTGTCATACCTATAATGCTATATGGTGTTGTGGTCCGGTGGATGGTGCTTCAAATATCCACCTACTGCTCAATACTTACCCGGATCCAAGGGATGGCTTGTTTGTACATCACAGCCGCACTGAGGACGACACCATCTGATGCACTGCTACATCTTATGCCTCTCGAGGCATAGGCTACCCAAATCGCAGCGACCGCTGCCATGGGGTTAAGGGATGGTCATGTGGCAGGCAGTGTGATTACACCCTACCTGAGCCGCTTTTTGATAAAAATTACGGTGCCTCTATTCCTGATAGAACCGATTGGAACTACAATATCCCTGGTAACAGAAGTTACATAGATTTCTATGCGGATGGTTCCAAACTACACGACCAGGTGGGCTTTGGGTTGTACTCTAAAGATCTAGAACTGGTCATATCGCAAAGGTTACCCGACCACTGCAGTGTGCATCAAGCGGAGATCATTGCAAGGAAGTGATGGAATGGCTTATATATAACGCCATTACGACGATTGGCATAAATATCTTCTTAGCCATAAAATCCCTGGAGAACGTATTTCTGAAATCAAAAACCGCCCTTGACTGTCGCAGATCTCTCAACGAGATGGCTAAACAGTTCAAAATGCATCTGTTCTGGGTGCCACATCACAGAGATATCCCAGGGAACTGTGAAGCAAACCCTCATGCGAGACTAGGTACTACCCTAGACATTTCAGGGAGACTGAAATCTGTGGGTATGCCTCTAAGCGACATGTATGCCAAGTTTTCAGGACCAGGCCCGAAGGACAAAGAATGATAGATGGTTACAAAGAGGGGGCTGTGAGCATTCCAAAACTATGTGGCCTCATCTAGACTTGAAGAGGTCTACTGCTTTGCTGTCACTGGCTAAGACAGACCTCTCAGTCATTGTGTCCGTCACGACAGGTCACTGTCTAATCGGAAATCATGCTGACAGACTAAAGGTTGCGAGCAACGACTTCTGCAGCAGCTGTGAGGACATCGTAGAAGAAGAGTCTATAGAACACCTTCTGTGTGTTTGTTCCGCACTGGTAGTTAGAAGGAGTTCCACTTTAGTTTTCCATTTCTTTGAGATCCTGTCTGATTTAGCCGATGTGAACATTCGCAAGTTATTGGACTTTTTAAGCGATCAGGATGGTTCAACGGTGGGAACCAGAAGGCATCTTCCATCTTCTGTTCCTGTGGTATCACAGTGGATGAAAACGTCTAAGTGAGTCTGATGACAGACTGCCACTTAAACCTAACCTAACCTGAACTGGGTAGGATACGAAAGTATAGCTACAAAAGTATTATCAACTAAGCGGTTGATCATTAAACTTGTTTTCAGTGTAGAGGCAGATCTGTATGCCAGTAGTATTCTCAGAATGAATTCCAAATAACCAACAGCTGCGGTGCTGGCATCAGGGTCTAGCATGTTGTCCGCCCTTACTGCAGGTGTGAGTACCTTGGCACCTGTAGTCGAGAGTAATTCTTCAAGCGCAGAACCAGTCCTCAGATTAACCACTGAGCATAAAACAACAACAAATTTGCCCATGAACATTCCATTAAGGAACTGGGGCAAACTACCCACATATCATTGAGTGCTGTCCGACTCAAGTTTAAGCTCAATGATAAAGGGGCCTTCTTTTTATAGACGAGAACGACGTGCCGCGGTGCGACACCTCTTTGGGGAGAAGTTTTTACATGACATAGACAAATGTCGCCAGCATTTGAAGCGAAACAAAACGCTGACATGTTTTTTTCTGAAGTTTTCTCCAGGATTTGAACACAGGTGGACATAGTAACCCCTGCGCTACAGTGGCTTCCACTGAGGAAGAAATGGATAATCCAAAAGGATGCGCTGTTCATATCCAGCCTTTAAATAAATGATAAATGACAATGAAACAGTTCACGCAGCCGAAGTAATCAAATGTGAAGATCACTTTATATGACAGCTATATCAGGTTATGAACCCATTTAGACTAAACTTGGCACAGTACTCGTGCATGGTTTGTTACTTTTTCCACCACACAAAGGTTGTGGTGTATTTCCTGCTTGTGGTGTATTCGTTGCCCCTTTCCTTTCCGGCTTCGTGTGCAGTGGTTGACGCTCTTGTTCTCTTGTTGCTATCATCCCGCTGTTTAAGGCATAACACTCAACATTAGGGGTATTCACGGCGATAAGAGAACAGGCTTGAACGTTTAATATTTTCGATTGGCACAATGTTTGGCGAGTTAAGAATAAATTTTTCCAACATACGAGGGTTACGTTTGAACCTTTTTGCGGTATATTCCATGTTCATAATCATCGACCTGATGTCCTCGCCTTTATGTTTCCCTGCTTGTGGTGTATTCGTTGCCCCTTTCCTTTCCCGCTTCGTGTGCAGTAGTTGACGCTCTTATTCTCTTGTTGCTATTATCCCGCTGTTTAAAGCATAACACTCAACATTAGGGGTATTCACGGCGATAAGAGAACAGGTTTGAACGTTTAATATTTCCGATTGGCACAATGTTTGGCGAGTTAAGAATAAATTTTGCCAAACATACGAGGGTTACGTTTGAACCTTTTTGCGGTATATTCCCATGTTCATAATCATCGACCTGATGTCCTCGCTTTATGTGAAACCCTGGTGGATGAGGATTCAGATTCACAAGATTTTCACATTCCAGGGTATCTCTCTCTCTCTCTTTTCATCCCCCACAGAGGCCTTGTGCTATATGTACGTAATAATATAGGCAGCCACCGTAGCGCAGAGGTAAGCTTGTCCGCCTATGACGCTGAACGCCTGGGTTCGAATCCTGGCGAGAGACCATCAGAGACCATTTTACAGCGGTGGTTTTACCCTCTTAATGCTGGCAACATTTGTTACGTACTTTGCCATGTAAAACTTCAAAGAGGTATCGCACTGCAGCACGTCGTTCGGAATCGGCTATAAACCGAAATGCTGTGCAATCAGGCAAGAACTTCGTGTGTCAGAGTTTCGAACAGCGTCTTCGTGCCAAAGTTATTGCTTCTCCGAGGAGAAGCGAGAGTTTTTGGTCATTCGTAAAAAGAGTGAAGGGCCATCCATCGGCAATTCCAACTCTTGTTAAGGATGACCAGATATTCACTGACCCGGTTGATAAGGCTAATCTTTTGGCTGAAATTTTTGCAGGAAATTCTTCCTTGCCGTTTAGCAATCAACCATTTCCCGTGATTGATGGTGTATCTAGTTCGACGCCTTAGATATTCTTTCGAACACAAGGAGTTAAAAACGTTCTTGCGGATCTCGATGTTAATAAATCTCCGGGCCCGGACGGTATATCAACACTTGTCCTTTATAAGTATTCTTCGACGCTTGCTCGTCCACTACTCCACCTTTTCAAACTTGCTTACCGTGCTAAAGATTTCCCGGCGCATTGAAAAGTTGCAAACGTTCAGCCCTCTCCACAAAAGAGGTGGGGCGAACAACCATCCTCCGCCCTCTCCAAGGTTATGGAGAGTATGGTTAACCATCATCTTGTGAGATACTTAGAGTCCAATGGCCTTCTTAGCGACAGACAGTATGGGTTCCGCAGAAATAGCTCTACGGAAGACCTAATCGCATTTTTGTCCGAACGTTGGAGTCACTCTATCCACCAGTTTGGTGAGAGTAACGTCGTGGCTCTGGATGTTCACACTGGATGTCCTAGCGTTAATACCATACCACCTCACGCATTGTGTGGTCGCTAGGATTTTCGACTGCAGGGTTGTATTATGATAAGGCAGTCTAAAACAGATCTCAGACCCTGGGTTTTTAATGAAGGCCCCAAGGCCACTCTGTTCTCTAGCTTTGCCGTAACCCTCCCATGGCTACGTCCATGATGGGAGCTGTATCTAAATCTGAAGCGATTTTTATCAAAATTAATAGCGCTTGTCTTTGGGATACAAAAATCGTTAGATCGCCATAATATTTGGTATTTTGCTTAATGGGATCAAAGGGAAAAAGATTAAGGCATGCGTTTCTTTATATGCAAGAAAAAAATCTCTTTTTGATCGGCGTAAAATTCTAAAACGATTTAACGACACAACAGTCTTAAGCAAGTAAAACGGGTGGTAAGTTCAACCGGGACGAATCTTGGGAACCCACCACCATGGATTCTGCTAAAATATGAGAGGTATATCTGGTTATTGACCGATTTGGACCGTACTTGGCACAGTTGTTAAAAGTCATAACAGAACACTAAATACAAAACTTTAGCCAAATTGGACTCAAGAAGTCAAATCGGATGATCGGTTTATATGGTAGCTATATCAGGTTATAGACCGATTTAGACCGTACTCAGCACAGTTGTTAAAAGTCATAACAGAATAATATGTGCAAAATTTCAGCCAAATCGGATGAAATGCGAGGCTTCCAGAGGCTCAAGAAGTCAAATAAGGGGATCGGTTTATATGGGAGCTATATCAGGTTCTTGACCGATTTGGCATAAATGTTGAAAATCATAACAGAACACTATGTTCCAATTTTCAGCCATATCGGACCAAAATTGTGGCTTCCAGGTGCTCAAGAAGTCATTTCGGGAGATCGGTTTATATGAGAGCTATATCCAAATCTAAACCGATTTGGCCCATTTGCAGTCCTTAACGACCTACATCAATATTAAGTATCTGTGCAAAATATCAAGCGGCTAGTTTTACGCGTTCGACCGCCATCGTGATTTCGAGAGACGGACGGACGGACATGGTTAGTTCGACTCAAAATGGCGAGACTATCAAGAAGATATATATTTTATGGGGTCCTAGATCAATAGTTCGAGGTGGTACAAACGGAATGACTAGATTAGAATACCCCCATCTTATGGTGGACTGATATATAGCACAGACCCGTATTTATTCAATACGCATGTCAAATAAAAAGCGAATTTATTATTCGATTGTGCTGAAATTTAGTTGGTAGCGTGCTTGTGAGTTGGTAGCGTGCTTGGATTACCAGTGCAGGGGGTCGTGGGTTCGATTCCCACCAGAAGCCCTGGTCTGTCGCTATTGTGGCATCACAATGGACTTAAAATTGTCTAAGTGAGTCTGTAAAGGACTACCACTCTTACCTAACCTAAGCCCTTAGATATCCTTGCCAAATATATTTGGTATAGCTTTAGGTATAGCCGACCGATGTAAAGACCGTTTTCTCGGTATAGGATCTTAGGGCCATAACTAACGCATTTATTAGCCCATTGCCTTAAAATTTAGAAAAGTGAGTTGTATTAAGTCTTCCAACATACGAACGGAATATGGTTCAGATCGGATCATATTTGGGTATAGTTCCCCTATAGCCTAATCTATTACTCGATTTCGCTGACATTGGGAACAATGAGTAGCACTAGGCCTCTCCATATCTGAACCAAGTATGGGCCATGTAAAACTTTATTAAAATAAAGCTGCCATATAAACCGATCTGCATACTTAGGGCCCTAAGCTCATATGACCAGAAAAGCCAATATTTTACCCTAACCAATTCTTTGCACCGTGTTGAATTTTACCTAAATCTCTACAACTGCGGACAAATTTCTTTAAGGACACATTAGTCCTTGACTTTTTACTGTCATTCAAAACTAAACTCAAGCATGTCACTCTCTCTCTCTCTCTCTCTCTCTCTCTCTCTCTCTCTCTCTCTATGGAATTTGCCCTAGACCTCGCAAGTAAATGAAAATTCTTTAAGGTCGCCACTGGATGACATTGCGTTTGAATGTAAAGTCGGTGAAAAAAATATGTAAAACAAGCAAAGAAACAAACCAAAAACGAACGAAAAAAAAAACAAATTGAATTACATCTGGATGTTTTATTAAGTGGACGAAGGTGATTTTGGTTAGGCTCTCTCTGCCGTGCAGCCGTATTGTGTTGTGTTGCTATAGGTTGCTATAAGGTGCGTTTGGCTCCTTTCTTGGTTGCTCATTGAGGCAGTAGCGCTTTGCCATTATTTTAATTTATGCATTTAGCCACCGTGGCCAAGTAATCAAGAGAAGAGAAATTTACATTTTGGAACGTTTAACAAGAAAATGCATATTAGAAGCCAATCAACGGCCACTGTTAGGCCACACCGTTACAGCCACAAGTTAGGTGTTCCATGGCATATTGTCTTTGGTCACAGCCATAGAAGTGAATGATTTTTCTTCGCCATTGCTTATGGTGTTTTATTGGGTTGCCCAAAAAGTAATTGCGGATTTTTCATATAGTCGGCGTTGACAATTTTTTTCACAGCTTGTGACTCTGTAATTGCATTCTTTCTTCTGTCAGTTATCAGCTGTTACTTTTAGCTTGCTTTAGAAAAAAAGTGTCAAAAAAGTTTATTTGATTAAAGTTCATTCCAAGTTTTATTAAAAATGCATTTTCTTTTAAAAAATCCGCAATTACTTTTTGGGCAACCCAATATGTAGGTGTCCTTTGGTGGTTCATCCTTGCGTTGAGTTGAAAACAATAAGGGATAATTATAGGGGATGTTAATTTTTATTTGCATTCTTCAAAGGAATAGTTAGATCTTTCTATCAATGTAGGAAAGCGTTAGCAATAGGTAAAATGCAAAAAGGAGTAAAGGGAAAAATACAGAAAATATTTCTTAAATTTAGATAAGCTCATATTGAATTTTTAATATAATTTCACAATTTGGAAATGTAGAAGAAACTGTCTGTCTATCCGTCTGTTTTTCTAGGCGTCGGACGTTTCTGTCCGTAATTTTGTTTTCATAAAATGCCATTAAATCTGAGTATATCATAAAAGAAGAGGTCAAACCAATTGAGTGACAACATTTTTGTGATTTTCGTAATTAGATTAGGTTAGGCTGGTTGAGGATCATACAAGACGTAAAGGTAGTGTTATCCGCCGGGCCATTGTGATATCTCAATAGCCTTTCCCTCTAAGAGCCGAATAGTTCAGCGAGCATCACAAATGATTCGCCAAATTTAATCAATCCATACTTTCGTACCTTGATTGCAGGCTATCTGGATTAATTCCTCTAAACTCCTCCAATGCCTGAAAGAAAAAATATCCCAGTATCTTATTCATACTATGACTTAATATCCGAAATTGGCAGAGCAAATCAAAACTATTCTCCGCCGAGTCAGTCCCCTAACACCAGCGGCAGATGTCTTAATTTCAAAGGGCGTACTTTGCCCATGAACATTCCACTAAGGAACAGGGGCAAACTTCTCACCTATCAATGAGTGCAGTCCGATTCAAGTTTAAGCTCTATGATAAGGGGCCTCCTTTTTATAGCCGAATCCGAACGGCGAGCCGCAGTGCGACACCTCTTTGGAGAAAAGTTTTACATGGCATAGTACCCCACAAATGTTGCCAGCATTAGGAGGGGAAAACCACCGCTGAAAATTTTTTTTGATTATCTCGCCAGGATTCGAACCCAGGCGTTCAGCGTCATAGGCGGACATGCTAACCTCTGCGCTACGGTGGCCTTAGCTTATTATGTTCAGTTATATTTCCTCCAACCGGTCCTAGATGCATTCATTCCATCGGTAGCAGAGCATCTAAGTTACGATTCGAACGTTCGTTCCTTTAGATGTTTCATATTCTTTCAACCTGCCGTTGAGTTACATCTGTTAAACCCATTTTCCCTATAACGTAATCGGAGCTCGCAGTAGACATGTGATAGAGGTTGGCTGTTGTTGTTGTAGCAGTTTGTTGTGTTCTATCTTTCGTCTGCTTGATTCTGTTAAGTGTCAAGATCCACGAACTCTGCGACTCAGATGAGGTGCGGCCAGAGGGATCTGGGTCTTAGTCGAGTGGGTCTGGCTGGGCAGTTAAACAAATGACGTGTATCGTGTGGTCCCTGGTCACAAACGTGACATACATCTTGCACGTCGGCATCACTCCTTGCTCTGTAGGAGTTAAGACGGCTACATTTGTCGGAACGTAATTGAGCCAGAACTATTCTGGTTTGCCGGGGGAGGTTAATTTCTTTATGTGCAATGGGAGGCGGTCGTTCTCCAAGGACTACATTCACCCGGTAGCCAATTACCGCATCTGCTACCGTGTCTGCATGAATGTTGTTTAGAGCTGCTTGTTATGCCGCTTGATCTAAAGGTTCTCTCTTGTAGCGCTGAACCTCATGCTCTAGATTATGTAGATCTACCTTAAGGCTTCTGGGCGGTGGATATCTATCCACAAGATGATAATTTGGATGATCTCTGCGATAACAGCCCAAAAGGTATTGCTTAGACAGCATGTAGTTATGTCTTCACACTGGCAGGATCTTTAACTCCTGGTGGAGGTGATCCACATGAGAACTGAGGAGACAGCCCTTTGCACTTTGGAGGGCGGCATTCTGACAGATCTGAAAATTATTCCACTGCGTGTCACAAAGCTGACGAGACCACATGACTTACCACAGACCGGCCAATTGCTTTGTACGAGGTCAACAAGGTTTCTTTATTAGCACCCCAAGTTCTGCCGGCAAGTGACTTGAGGACCTTGTTTCTTCTTTTGACTTTATCGAAAATTGCTGTGACATGTGGGGAGAATGTTTAAGAACTGTCACATGTGACGCCAAGTATTTTGGGACACTTGATGGTCGGAATCATTTCTCCGTCAAGCACCACAGTCAGCTCAGTATTCACCTCACGCGTATTTGTAGTGAAGAATGTGGCTGAAGATTTGGTGGCAAATATCTTCAGATTTCTTGCAGCGACATATGAGGCAAGTTCGTTGAGCTAGACGTTCAGCCTATCGCAGATTTCAACAATGGGTGGGGACCTGATGCCATGATCGTGCAAACGTCTGCATATGATACGATTTCTATGCCGTCTGGAGGGGGTGGAATGGAGGATAGGTAGAGGTTAAACAGTGTCGGGAGTTAAACTGGGAGTTCCCCCAGGCGGTGTGACCTGGGGAAACTCCCAGTTTCACTCTACGGTGCTTCTACTTCTTATCCCTAAATTCCACAAATGACTGGCGACCACACAGATAATTCGCAACCCAGCGTCTGGAGGGATGTGTTGGCGATGTCCTCAAATAGTTTGGCATGGCTGACCGTGTCGAACGCCTGGTGAATTTCTGGGAAGATTTGCACCCTCTCTCGCAAGCAATCCAACCTTCTCTTTAACTGCCACATCTTTGTGATCAGGAACCCAAAATAGGGTCATGCAATGCTTGTACCCATAAAAGCCTTAATCTGACGCTCAATATTACTTGGCAGCACTTCCTCGGCAGTCATGGCTATTGCAAAGACTTCCGCCTGGAAGACACTGCAATCGTCCCCGATGACAGACGCCGATTTGAAGTTCTACGCAATGGATTCCGCATCCCGGCACAGGATAGCTCTGAACACCACACAGGATAGCTGTGGAACATTGAGGACCAAGCTGTGTGGTGTTCATTGCTGTCACGAGAAGCTTAGCTGCGAGCTATCGGTCGCATCCACAGGTTGCGGATAGTGGAATACTCCATACGGAGTGGCTGCTAAGGCAGTCGCGGACAATCAGCGGTATCGAGTGGAGAGTCTCAGTGAGAGGGCGGGCTGCACCGCCTCTTGTACAAATACTGAGCGCCTATGATGCTCGATATGACAAGGAGAGTTATTCGCGCCTTTAAATAACCAATGAGCAGCCTGTTACCGCGGCGATCGGTACTATGGACGGAACGAGCTTGCTCACCTACAGGAGCTTGAAGAGGATCGCCACCTCCATATGAAAATGTGGCTACAACAACAAGTCCCTCATACGAATAGAGAACTGCCTTTCTCACACTAAACTTCAAGGCCAGTTCATTTAAGTATACGGAATAACCCCAAAGAACCTTGCAGACTTTAACACCTAGGGTCTCTGCAGCCTTGGCCACCTTTCCGCTTTTTGTCAACAATACCATCTCAGGCTTCCTGGTATTCACTTCTAGACCACACCCAGTAGCCCAAGGTGTAGGAACTCCGAGAGCGATGTCCTAAACCCTATATAGGGTATCCATGAACTTTCCGGTGGCAAGAACAACCATGTCGTCATCATAAGCGCACACCCTAATTTCCATTTTTTTAAGTCTGCACAAAATCCCATCGATTGCAAGAATCCATAGCAAAGACGAAGTAACTGTGATCTGTTGCGTACCCCTCGTTGCATTCACCTTCTTCTAGGTGGCTTTAATCTCCCATGAACTACCACCAAGCCTCTGGTACGAATAGAGAGCCACGAAAGCCTTCCATATACGAAGCCAGTTCAATTTAGTATCCAGAATAACCCTGAGGAACCTTGACGACTTCAGCTAACAGCTTCAAAGGACATCCCTTGCTGCCTTGGAAATCTTAACTCAGCCACCTTTCCCTTTCTCGTGAAACATACCGAGACAGTCTTCCAGGCATTCAGTCCCAAAACCATAGCTTGTGTACCCACGAACTTCACTTCTAGACCACACCCGGTAGCCCAAGATGCAGTAACTCCGAGAGTGATGTCCAAAACCCTCAATAGGCAAGAACAACCATGTCGCCATGTCATAGGTGCACACCCAAACCCCCGTCGTTCTAAGTCTCCAACAACAGAATCCCATAGATTGCAAGAATCCATACTGCGCCCTGTGGTGTACACATCGTCGCATTTACCTTCACCGAGGTGTCCGCGATACTGACCGCAATCTCCCATTAACTACCAATAAGCCCCTGGCACGAATAGAGAGCCGCGAAAGCCTTTCCTCACTCTTAACTCCGAATTCAAGGCAAGTTCAATTTTGTATACAGAATTACCCCAAAGATCCTTGCCCACTTTAAAAACTTCAAACGCCTTCCCTTACAGTGTCGGTATTCTAAACCCAGACACCTTCCTCCTTTTAGTGAAAAATACCACTTAAGTCTTCCAGGCACTCAGCCCCAGACCATAGCACATAGTCCAAGATGCTTGCAACTCCAACAACAATGTCCAAAATCCCAGATTGTGTATCCACGAACTTTCCGGTGCCAAGAACAATCATCACACCCTGACCGCCATCGTCTTAAGTTGCCAATAACAGAATCCCAAAGATCGCAAGAATCCATAGCAATGACGAAATAACTGCACCCTGTGACGTAACCGTCGTTGCAATAACCTTCCTCCGAGGAGGCCGTGATACAAACCGCAATCTCCCATTTACTACCAATAAGCCCCTGGCACGAATATAGAGCCGCGAAAGCCTTTCCTCACCCTTAACTACAGATTCAAGATCAGTTCAATTTAGTATCCAGACTTACCCCGAGGAACCTTGAGTGCCGTCATACTATTCACATAAATTCTCAGTTTCGAAGGCGGTAAATCCCTTAACAGAGTTTCCTTAGCTGTCACATCGTGCGCCCGGAGCCTATCCAGGGACTTCAAACAATCCGCCACGAATCTCGACCTCACTATCCTTGACCCTAAGGCCTTGAGTGTCGCCATACAATCCACATAAATTTTGAGTTTCGAGGGCGGTAAATCCATTGACAGAGTTTCCTTAGCTGCCACTGCAGCGGCCGTACACTCGACTGGCAATATCAGAGTCATACCGACATTGAGTCAGAGTAGACCCCCAATCCAGTCCCTGACTCCATCTTGGAGCCATCGGCGTAGATCGAGGTCTAATCCCTTGACAGAGTTTCCTTAGCTGCCACTGCAGCGGCCGTACACTCGCCTGGCAATCTCAGAGTCAGACCGACATTGAGTGCGTCAGAGTAGACCCCCAACCCAGCGCCTGACTCCATCTTGGAGCCATCGGCGTAGATCGAGGTCTCATCCTCCTCAAGTAAAGCATTCGCCCTTCATTCGTCCCTCTCAGGAAATCGAATCGCGAATGCCCTCACTTCAGTCGGCACTTGTGCCAGGTAGGCGGAGATCCTCCTCAGTCTAACCTCAGCATCCATAATACCTAGAATCGAACTGTGGCTTTAATCGTCCTAACAACTTCAAACGACGTCTCTTAGAGCCTTGGCAATCTTAACCCAGACACCTTCTTCCTTCTTGTGAGCAATACCAACTCAGTCTTGCTGGCATTAACCCCTCGACCACACCCAATGGTCCAAGATGTAGTAATTCCAAAAGCGATGTCCAAAGCCGCAGTTACGATATTCACGTCATCAACATAGGCGCAACATGAGCCGTTTCAAAACTTCACAGAATTCCATCGATCGTAAGAAGGCGAAATTACTGCACTCTGTTGAGTACCCTTCGTTGCATTCACCTTCACAAAGGTAGCCGCTATGCTGGCCGTGATCTCCCATTTACTACCAACAAGACCCTGGCACGAAATGGGAGGCCACTAGAGCCTTTCCCCACCCTAAACTTCAGATTCAAGCACAGAATAATAAACTCGGAACCTCGCCGACTTTAACAGCTTCAACTTACTTTACTTTACTTTAATTGGCTATGACAGAATATTTGTTCCACTAGCCGAACGCAGAATAGCGTCCCCATCGCCCCGATCTTCTGCGCCCATTCTAAAATCTCTGACACCAAGTTTCTAGGTGTCTGCCACCACTTGATCTTTCCATCGGGCTTTGGGTCTTCCCGGTTAGCGTGTACCACAGTGTTTGACCTCAAAAGACTTCTCTACTGGAGCTTCTTCATCCATTCTGACAACATGACCTAGCCAACGCAGCCGTTGCATTTTGATGCGTGTTACCATGCTATCGTCGTCATACAGCTCGTGGTTCATACGTCGCCTATATTCTCCATTAACGCAAACTGGTCCATATACTTAACGAAGAATCTTTCTCTCAAATACTCCAAACACTGCCTCATCTGCTTGCACAAGTACCCATGCTTCAGAACCATATAACAGCACGGGTAGCATCAGTGTCTTGTAAAGTGTAGTCTTCGTCTGTCGAGAGGTGGCCTTGTTTCTAAACTGCCCACTTAGTCCAAAGTAGCATCTGTTTGCCAGTATTATTCTTCGCTTAATCTCAAACCCGGTGTCATTCGTTTCGGTTACGGTGGTGCCAAGGTAGATAAAGTTACTGAATATCTCAAAGTTATGCTTCCCAACTTTCTCCATTTTCTTTATCTGCTCGGTTGTGCAAGGCTTGTTTTTGGGAGTTGATACCATCCATTTCGTCTTATCTCCATTTACTGCCAGACCCACTTTTACTGACTCTCTTTCGATTCTTTCAAAGGCTGCAGTTACTACCTACCGGTGACCGACCTATGATGTCGATGTCGTCGGCATAGGCGAGTAGCATGTGATCTCTTGTGATTAGTGTGCCATATCTATTCCCATCTACATCTCGTATAATCTTCTCCAGCAGCATATTAAAGAGATCACACGATAGGCTGTCTCCTTGTCTGAAACCTCGTTTGGTATTAAATGGTTCGGAGAGATTTTTTCCTATTTTTACTGAGGAACGCATATCAGCAAGTGTCATCCTGCAGAGTCTTATGAATTTTGCAGGGATACCAAACTCAGACATGGCTTGAAATACCTTTGAACGTAAAGGAGTATCGGCAGGTGGCTTTGTAGTCAACAAAGAGATGGTGGGTGTTGATTTGTCCTTCTCGGTTCTTTTCCAGGATTTGGCCCAGTGTGAATATCTGGTCCAGGGCAGATTTACCAGGTCTACAGCCGCATTGATAGGGCCGAATTATCTCATTGACTTTAGGTTTTAATCTTTCACACAGTACGCTCGAGAGTATCTTGTATGCGATGGGGAGGAGATTTATTCCTCTGTAGTTGGCACATTCCGTCTTGTCTCCTTTCTTGTGTACGGGACATAGAGTATGCTGAGGTTCCAATCATCGGGTATGCGTTCTTCTAGCCAGATTGCCCAGATAAGCTGATGCATACGCCTTATCAGCGTGTCACCTCCGGTCTTAAATAGTTCAGCGGGTAACCCGTCGGCTCCTGCTGCCTTGTTGTTCTTTAGTCGGGTCACTGCTACTTGGACCTCATTCTGACTAGGAGGTAAACATTCATCAGGGAGGAGAAGGCCACCGTAGCGCAGAGGTTAGCATGTCCGCCTATGACGCTGAACGCCTGGGTTCGAATCCTGGCGAGAGCATCAGAAAAAATTTTAAGTGGTGGTTTCCTCTCCTAATGCTGGCAACATTTGTGAGGTACTATGCCATGTAAAACTTCTCTCCAAAGAGGAGTCGTACTGCGGCACGCCGTTCGGACTCGGCTATAAAAAGGAGGCCCCTTATCATTGAGCTTAAAACTTGAATCGGACTGCACTCATTGATATGTGAGAAGTTTGCCCCTATTCCTTAGTGGAATGTTTATGGGCAAAATTTGCGAAGCTTTTTGACGATATGTTGGCAATGGCATTTGATATTTTTTATATGTGTTTTTTCTCCTTTCTCTTCAATTTAAGTTCATTAAGAATTAAGCAATTCAAGTTAATTTGGGATTTTGCAACATTATTCCCATCTGCTGTTTGCTAAGGGATTTCAAAATGCCAAAATAAAAAAAAAAACGTAGCGAAATGTGCTTTTTGTATAATTAAGGCATAATTAGGGGAATTTCTGCTTCACATCAAAGTTTAAGGCGAAATAATTTTCCCCAAAACAATATGACGCAAATTGGATAAAGTATTGCTTAAGCTTAGCCCTGCCCCCAAAATAAAAATCTCATGACTTACATTTCCCTTTTACTTGTTGACATTTTATAAAAATTCCTAGCAACTTCAATGCTTCAATCATTGCCTGGCATTATCAGCAAACATTTGTCCCTACTTGTCACAATAAAATGCACTCCCGCAGAGCTGTGCAAAAGATTGCCCATATCCTGCTGGGTCACTGAGCACAGTGAGTGAGGACTTTCTTGTATTTTTAGCAAATAATAGTAATTTATATTTATAATGAGATTTTTCATTTAAGAATGCATTGTGTGGCCTCTGATGAAATGGCATAACATTTTCTAAAATTCATTTCTTAGAACAATAACTCTGGGGTTGTGTGACTGACGGAACCATTTGCCGCCATGGTAACATGGACAATGCACAGAAACAGAAATAGAGAGAGCTTCAGCTTCGTTAGCATCATTGTAGTGGCAATAGAAAAACATTCTGCGAATTAATTTTGTTCTGTAATTCGTAGAAAAGATATAACAAAGCTATTTTTAGTTTTATTTACTTGTTCAGTGGAAATTTAGATATAAAGTGATGTTGGATGGGATAAAAGGTTTTTAATGAGTATAGTTAGTAATTTAAAGCGGAATATGGGTCAACAAGAAGAAAGTTCAGTAGGGCCGGATCTAAGGAACCCACCAACATAGAGACGGACTATAAACGGGATATCGATGTATACGAGAGCCGATTTGGACAGTATTTATCATCTATGTTGGTAGTCATAATAAAACACTAGATGCGAAATTTCAGCCAAATCGAATAACAATTGGGGCCTCCAGGGGATCAAGATGTCAAATAGGGAGATCGGTTTTTATGGGAGCTATATAAGGAATCAGACAGATTTGTACCATGGTTAGGTTAGCTTGAGTGGGTTGCCCCCCAAAGATGAGTCCACTCTGAGGCCAGTCTGGCCCATTGTGGTACCCCATAAAGAAAGAAGGAGGAAGAAGATGTGAGACCCCGGACTAGAGGTTATACACGAACAAAAAAAACAGAGAGGAGGAATGGAGAACACGAGCGGGGAGTGAAGAAACGCATATCCCCACGCAAGCACGGATGTACTACCGCTGGAGCTTATTGCACCCCTCCACCGGAACCATACTGTTCCCTCAACAAATCTCAGAAGAACTACCAGAGGTACATTCGCAAGTTTACCCAGATCACAGAAGCAACGGCTCCCCTGAAAGAAGAGCCTACGTCCCTGCAGACTCAGACATGAACACAGCAAGTGCTTAATTGTCTCCTCTTCATCCTCATTGAGGCAACGCCTACAGAAGTCTTTGAAGGGTATTCCCATGCGCGCTGCCATGCGGTCTATGGCACAGGTTCCGGTTATGACCCCCGTCAAGGTACTCATGGACCTTTTATCTCTCGTCCTCCTCCGGCCTATGACCGGTCTTAGCGTCTTTCCTGTCCGGCAACCATCCACCGAGTGCCATCTTGCTAGCGACGCTGTCCTGGCCTTCCCCTCTACTGTATTCAGCAGCTCGACACATGGCACGTAGGCAAGATCGATAACTGGTCCGCTCGGCGCCGACGAACGACTCTTAGCACATCTGTCCGCCCTTTCATTCCCTGGAATCCCCTCATGCCCGGGAACTCATGTCAGCGTCACATCGTGAGCCTGGAGCCTATTCAGGGACTCCAAACAATCCGCCACCATCATCCTCGACCCTAAGGCCTTGAGTGCCGCCATACTATCCACATAAATTCTGAGTTTCGAGGGCGGTAAATCGCTTAACAGAGTTTCCTTAGCTGCCACAGCGTCACATCTTGGGCCCGGAGCCTATCCAGGGACTCCTACTCCAAACAATCCGCCACGCATCTCGGTCTCACCATCCTCGACCCTAAGATCTTGAGTGCCGCCATACAATCGACATAAATTCTGAGTTTCGAGGGCGGTAAATCCCTTAACAGAGCTTCCTTAGCTACCACAGCGTCACATCGTGGGCCCAGAGCCTATCCAGGGACTCCAAACGATACGCCCCGCATCGCGACCTCTTCGTCCTCGACCCTAAGGCCTTGAGTGCCGCCATACTATCCACATAAATTCTGAGTTTCGAGGGCGGTAAATCCCTTAACAGAGTTTCCTTAGCTGACACTGCAGCAGCCATACACTCGCCTGGCAATCTCTGAGACATAACGACATTGAGTGGGTCAGAGTAGACCCCCAATCCAGTCCCTGATTCCATCTTGAAGCCATCTGTTTAGATCGAGGTCTCATCCTACTCAAGTACAGCAGTCGCCCTCCATTCATCATCCCTCTCAGGAAATCGAATCGCGAATGCCCTCATTCCAGTTGCCACTGGTGCCAGGTAGGCGGAAATACTCCTCAGTCTACGCATCCATAACACCCAGAGTCCAGTGGCTGCAATTGTCTTCGTTCAGCATGCCGAGCTCTCTCAGCCTAAGGCCGACCTTGGCGGCGCAGTTCCGAATATAGGCCTAAATGGGTTGCAGTCTACCCTCCGAATCTATAACATCCATAATCGAACTGTGAACGCAAACATCCTCCTTTAGCATTCCGAGCTCATATAGCTTTAAGAGCGATCTTGGCGGCGCAGTTCTAAATATAGGCCTAAATGGGCTGCATATCCAGCATTGCCTCCAGGCCTGCCTGTGGTGCGGATCTCAGTGCCCCTTTGACTCCGACAAACACCAGTCTCTGGACCTTCTCGAACTCCCACGTATGTGTCCGCTTCTTCACGGCCTTCCACCATACCAGTGCTCCATAGGTGAGTACTGATCTCACGATTGCCCACCACTTCGTACTGGACATCCTACTGCAGACGTAAAAAGCGCACAGTGCCTTACGCAAATATGATTCAGATAGGCCAATATATGGTTGTGGGAGTTATTATGAAATCGTTTAGGCAAGGTTAGAAAGAGTTTTCGGATATTAACCCCCCCATGTCACTATGCACCACACAGGCCGAAACATTGAGGTCCAATCTGTGTGGTGTTCATTGCTGTCACGATAAACTTAGCTGCGAGCATCAACAGGTTGCGGATAGTGAAATTCTCGTCAATTCTGGAGACGTGATTCGATTACGGCGTGGATATGCCTCTAAGTCACGGTGAGGCGGTCGCAGGTCAATGGCACGAGTGTGCGCTCACGGGCTCAGCGGCTCTTACGTCAGAGAGGCGAAGGAGTTGTGCTGGCTATGTTTCTCCCGAAGAAAGTATTCGCTCACGGCGCGGGCACGACACGAATTTACAGGCTAGTGGTTGTAGACTCTTGGCACGAATGGGTGTTCACGGGTTCAGCGGCTCTTGTTTTGGAAGGACAAAGGGGAGGCGCTGGCTGCGGTTGTCTCGGTGACGTGGTTTACTCACGGCGTGGACACGGGGCTAACTCACGGGGTGAAGGTCGTAGACAGACGGCACGTGGGTGCTTTCGCGGACTCAGCGGCCCTTATGTCTGAAGGACAAAGGCAAGGTGCTGGCTATGTTAGTTTCAGAGACATGGTTCACCCACGGTACGGATGGTCTCGGGGTGATGGTCGTAGGCAGACGGCACGTGGGTGTATTCGTGGGCTCAGCGGCTCTTATGTCTGGAAGACAAATTTCGAACACGAGATTCACTCACGGCGGGAATACGGCACTAAGTCACGAGGTAATGGACATAGCCAGACGGCACGTGGGTGTATTCGCGGGCTCAGCGGCTCTTATGTTTGGAGGACAAATGTGAGATGCTGGCTATGTTGGCTTCAGACACGCGATTCACTCACGGCGGGAATACGGCACTAAGTCACGGGGTGATGATCGTGGACAGACGGCACGTGGGAGTATTTGCGATCTCAGTAGCTCTTATGTCTGAAGGACAAAGGCGAGGTGCTGTCTAGGTTGGTTTCAGAGACGTGATTCACTCACGGCAGTAATACGGCACGGGGTGATGGTCACAGGCAGACGTCACATGGGTGCATTCTCGGGCTCAGCGGCTCTTATGTCTGGAGGACAAATGCGAGGTGCTGGCTATGTTGGTTCCGGAGCCGAGATTCACTCACGGCGTGGGACGGCTCGAGATCACGGGGTGACGGTTCGCGTGTTCACTGGCTCCGCGACTCCTATGTCTAGTGGACACCGGGTAAAACACTGGCGACCATGTTAATCTACATGCTCAGCACACTAAAGTCTTTTTCACTCCACTTAACTGGATACTGCCACAATTACACTCCACACTTGACAGTCCCTTTCCAAGTCGGCTTTGCCCTTTTTATACTCTTGTTTACACAAAATTACTCTGTTGCTAAGGCCAGTGTTTATCTGTTGCGCACATTTCTCAACGCTTAAACTTACTCTTGTGTGGTGTTGTTGCCTATATTCCCTTCGACAATTACCATGGGTCAATGCTTTGACAAAATGCAAAATAGACTAAAATCAGGTTTGCGGCAAAACAGGTTAGGTTTTCATTGTACTCCAATAATTCATTTAACAAAATAAAATTCTATAGTTCAAGACACTAATGTATACTTAAATCTAAATGGCACCATGTTGCATTGACACAGAGTATGTGGGAAGGAAAACGAGCTAGCAGCGACTTTCCTCGTCACACTTCGTCATATGAAGATCTAGACATGTCCGTCCGTCTGTCTGTTGAAATCACGCTACAGTCTTTAAAAATAGCGATATTGAGCTGAAATTTTGCACATACCCTTTTTTTGTCCATAAGCAGGTTAAGTTCGAAGATGGGCTATATCGGACTATATATTGATATAGCCCCCATATAGACCGATCGACCGGTCTTAGGCCCATAATAGCCTCATATATTATCCGATTTTGCTGAAATTTGGGACAGTGAGTTGCGTTAGACCCTTCGACATCCTTCGTCAATTTGGCTCAGATCGGTCCAAATTTGGATATATCTGCCATATAGACCGATCCTCCGATTTAGGGTCTTAGGTCCATAAAAGCCACATTTATTATCCGATTTTGCTGAAATTTGGGACAGTGAGTTGTGTTGAGCCCTTCAACATTTTTCGTCATTTTGGCCCAGATCGGTCCAGATTTGGATATAGCTGCCATATAGACCGATCTCTCGATTTAAGGTTTTGGGCCCATAAAAAGCGCATTTATTGTCCGATGTCGCCGAAATTTGGGGCTGTGAGGTGTGTTGGGCTCTTCGATGTTGGTCTTCAATTTGGCTCAGATCGAACCAGATTTGGATATAGCTGCCATATAGAACAATGACTTGTACTTATAAGCATTTGGTCTAAATCGTTTGATATGTCTATATAGCTGCTGTGGGGCATAGGGTATGCATTTTTCACTGGATATTGACGAAAGGTTGTTCACATATATACCCGAGGTGGTGGGTATCCAAAGTTCGGCCCGGTCGAACTTAACGCCTTTTTACTTGTTAAATCTAGAAAAGCAAAAAAAATTAGTTTATATTATAAAAAAATTTCAAAGTTTTGATTAAAAATAACTTTAACCGGTCGAGCCATCAAAGCAACTTCCAACAGATGCGCAAATTCATGTGTAATTTGACACAGGCAGAATGCCTGCCATTACACAAAAATACATGCATTGGGAAAAGTACAGCTAATAAGCAGGGTTTTCGAGCTTAATTAATGTGGTAATTGTATCATAGATGCTTTTTCGCTATTAATACGAATCAAACACAACATACCAACGCACGGCCCTTGAAAAATCTTCCAACCAAGGAAGAAACGCGTCCCATAGTGGTTGGTTTGTGTTGCTATCTTTGGCTTTCCTTTTCCATTTGCGACTCCGATCATTGAGCTCGTCTCTAAAGAGAAACAAACAATGATTGTAAAATTTAATGATCTTAGCCCTAATAGGCAAAAACTTGAAAAATTCACTTTTATATTTAACATTGATTTCTTATTCTAATTTCAGGTACGTATGTAACTCATTTTAACCAACTTTGTAAGCGCTAACTTACCACCTAACTAACGTAAGTATGAGAAACATGGATGCCCTACTACATATTGCAGTTCTGATCATCCAAAGAGTCTATGTTTTCTTCAATTTTTGTTCGGCTGTCCAACTTCAGCCTTATAAATACTTTTTCACTTGTTGTTCCTTGTTTTGTAGGCCGCGATATATAAGTCTGTGAGCATAACCCGCTGCTGGAAATTAAATTGCTAACGTTTTCAATATAATATCTAAAAACTTCTATACCTCAAATAAATTAGCTAACCTTTAGGTAGGGCTTTAGAAATGCCCAAATTCTCCTTTTCTTTTCCTTACTCTGGTCATTAAGTATTTTGCATATAATTCACCCAAAACTTATGGTTACATTTGCTTTATTTAATTTTAGGCTAATTTAGGATAAATAATTTTTTCTTTTTTTTTGCCTTCACATTTTAAAAAATCATTATTTTCCAGTTAACTTGGCACCATACCACAGTAATATATACACAATTCCCTCTCCTGCTCATTCACTCGCTCGCTCTTACTCTCTCCCTCAGTTTACTTCAAAAATAATGTTAAAATTTTTAATTCCGCCAACACCATCGACATTAGCATTATGATCATCAACATATGCTGCTGCTGTTGTTGTTTTAGATGAGAGTTGGATGCTTCTTCTCTGTTTTTCACTGTTGTTGGTTAACAACAACAACAACAACACCAGCAGTAACATTCGGCAAAACGAATGAAGTACAACTTTGTTTCTCTGTTCCAACGAATACAATATATTAATTCAAAACAACAACAGCAACAACACTAAGATGTACACCAAAAACAAAAAAAAAACTTTTTTTAACATTCACCTAAATGATGAGTAAACACCGAAAACAACAACAACATCTAAACGGGAGAAATAACAACCCAACCAACATGAATTGTGAATTTGTGTTCATGCCAGTTGGCATCCTTTTTATGAATTTTTTATACCCTCCACCATAAGATGGGGGGTATACTAATTTCGTCATTCTGTTTGTAACTACTCGAAATATTCGACTGAGACCCCATAAAGTATATATATTCTTGATCGTCGTGAAATTTTATGTCGATCTAGCCATGTCCGTCCGTCTGTCCGTCCGTCCGTCCGTCCGTCTGTCTGTCGAAAGCACGCTAACTTCCGAAGGAGTAAAGCTAGCCGCTTGAAATTTTGCACAAATACTTCTTATTAGTGTAGGTCGGTTGGTATTGTAAATGGGCCATATCGGTCCATGTTTTGATATAGCTGCCATATAAACCGATCTTGGGTCTTGACTTCTTGAGCCTCTAGAGTGCGCAATTCTTATCCGATTGGGATGAAATTTTGTACGACGTGTTTTGTTATGACATCCAACAACTGCGATAAGTATGGTTCAAATCGGTCCATAACCTGATATAGCTGCCATATAAACCGATCTTGGGTCTTGACTTCTTGAGCCTCTAGAGTGCGCAATTCTTATTCGATTGGAATGAAATTTTGCACGACGTGTTTTGTTACGATATCCAACAACTGTGCCAAGTATGGTTCAAATCGGTTCATAACCTGATATAGCTGTCATATAAACCGATCTTGGGTCTTGACTTCTTGAGCCTCTAGAGGGCGCAATTCTTATCCAATTTGAATGAGTTTTGGCACGTAGTATTTTGTTATGATATCCAACAACTGTGCCAAATATGGTTCAAATCGGTTCATAACCTTATATAGCTGCCATATAAACCGATCTGGGATCTTGACTTCTTGAGCCTCTAGAGGTCGCAATTATTATCCGATTTGCCTGAAATTTTGTACGAAGGATTCTCTCATGACCATTAACATACGTGTTTATCGGTTTGAATCGGTTTATAGCCTGATATAGCTCCCATATAAATCGATCTCTCTATTTAACTTCTTGAGCCCACAAAGGGCGCAATTCTTCTTCGAATTGGCTGACATTTTACACAGGTCTCCAACATATAATTTAATTGTGGTCCAAACCGGACCATATCTTGATATCGCTCTAATAGCAGAGCAAATCTTTTCTTATATCCTTTTTTTGCCTAAGAAGAGATGCCGGGAAAAGAACTCGACATATGCGATCCATGGTGGAGGGTATATAAGATTCGGCCCGGCCGAACTTAGCACGCTTTTACTTGTTTTTTTTGCTTCTGTTATTTTTAGATGAGTTTTCATATTTTTTGGGGTTTTATATGCTTTACACTTTCTGTTCCATTGTAAAATATGGCATTCATGTGATGTTTTTTGTTTTTATTTTTTTGCAAAAAGGAAAGCGTCATTATGCACAAAATATATGTCGAGTAGAGGCATGGGCGTAGAAATGGATGTTGGTTCAGATTTTGAGAGGTCCAATATGAAGATATAACTTTCTCTAATGCTACTGTATTACTCGTAAAATGAGGATGAAGAGGAGGGTGCCTTTATATTTCGGTGTCTAAAAGGGACACCGATATCTCAGAGATGGGTGAAATGGGCAATTTTTAGTTGTTTGAGGATGAAGAGGAGGGTGCCTTTATATTTCGGTGTCTAAAAGGGACACCGATATCTCAGAGATGGGTGAAGTGGACCATTTTTAGTTGTTTGCATTAGAGGCCAACGTAGCGCAGAGGTTAGCATGTCCGCCTTTGACGCTGAACCCTTGGGTTCGAATCCTGGCGAGAAAAAAAGTTTTCTGTGGTTGTTATCCCCTCCTAATGCTGGCTACATTTGTGATGTATTTTCTATGCCATATAAAAACTTCTTCCCAAAGAGGTATCGTACTGTAGTCGGTCTAGGCTATAAAGAGGAGGTCCCTCATCATTGGGCTTAAACTTCAATAGGTCAGCACTCATCGATATGTGAAAAGTATGCCCCTGTTTCTTAATGGAATATTCGTGGAAAAATTTTAATTTTTGCATTGAATATACACATACTGGCATCCCGGTGATCCATTTCGCTACCCTCCTGTTTGATACTCCTTTTTAGTGTAGGACACCCAAAAGCCTAGGTAGGCACTTAGTTTATAAGATTATGAAGTGTTGTAATAATTGCGTATACAATTTCAGAAATCGGTCCCCTTCTGTAAAGAAAGTACCAAAAAGTACCAAGAATAACAATAATCATTACTTTACAAGAATAACAATAATAAAATCATTAAGTCGACCTATATATAATGTCAAGGTATAAATGAATTGACATTTTGAGCACTTTAGCTCAATTTGTAAAGAAAGTACCATTTTGTATGTTTTAGTACGTAGATTCCACTTTTTGGTACCAAAATGTACGAATTTTGAATGTATCATTTAGTCACCCATTATCTATTTCATTCCTGTACCAGCCCAGATGCCAATATTTCAGACCTCCAGCTCCATCTGCAAGAAAGTACCAAATGGTACCAATTTTGGTACCAAAATGTATGAATAGATCATTCAGCTACCAATTATTTATTTCTTAGTTATACCTACATGCCAAATTTCAGACCTCAAGATTCATCCGAACAGATAGTGCAAAATGGTACCAATTTTGGTACTAAAATGTATGAATTTTGAATAGATCATTTAGTCATCCATAATTTATTTCTTAATTGTACACACATCCCAAATATCGGACCTCTAGCTCCATCTAAACAGAAAGTACCAAATGATACCAGTTTTGGCACCAAAATGTATGAATATATTATTTAGCTACCCATTATTTATTTCTTAGTTGTACCTACATGCCACATTTCAGACCACAAGACCCATCCGAGCAGTTGTACCCACATTCCAAATATCGGACCTCTAGCTCAATCTGAACAGAAAATACCAAATGGTTCCAAAATGTACGAATTTTAAATAGATTTTTAGTCACCTATCATTATTTTTCTTAGGTGTACCTACAAGCCAAATTACAGACCTTAAGATTTATCTGAACAGAAAGTACAAAAAAGCACAATTTTGGTACTAAAATGTATGAATTTTGAATAGATCATTTAGTCATCCATAATTTATTTCTTAGTTGTACCCACATTCCAAATTTCAGACCTCCATCTCCATCCGAACAGAATGTACAAAATAGTACCAATTTTGGTACTAAAATGTACGAATTTTGAATAGATCATTTAGTCATTCATAATTTATTTCTTAGTTGTACCCACATTCCAAATCTCAGACCTCTAGGTCCATCTGCAAGAAAGTACCAAATGGTACCAAAATGTACGAATTTTAAATATATTTTTAGTCACCTATCATTATTTTTCTTAGGTGTACCTACATGCCAAATTACAGACCTCAAGATCCATCTGAATAAAAAGTACAAAATAGAACCAATTTTGGTAACAAAATGTACGAATTTTGAATCGATCATTTAGTCATCCATCATTTATTTCTTAGTTGTACCTACATTCCACATTTCGGACCTATAGTTCCATATACAAAGAATGTACCAAATAGTACCAATTTTGGTACCAACATGTTACAATTGTGAAAAAATCATTTAGTCGGCTATCATATATATCTAAGTTTACCCTATATCCCAAAGTTCAGCCCTCTTGCTCCATCTGCACAGAAAGTACCAAATGGTACCGATATTGGTACCAAAATTTACGAATTGTAAGAAAATCATAGTCACCCATCATATATTTCCTAGTTGTAGTTACATGCCAAATTTGCGACCTCTAGCTCCATCTGTAATAAAAGTACTAAATGGTACCAATTGCGGTACTAAATGTACTTTTCCTCCCGTCACCAGTACTATTTTACCATTTTTTCTTTTTACCCTCATCCCTTTGTATCAGATGTCTTTTAACTCAAATTTCAATTCAAAAGTCAATTTCGTACCTTTTTGGTACTTTTTATAGTACCTAAATGTACAAATTTCCAAAAAGTCTTATAGTCACCCAATTATGGTTGCCAAAGTGTACCTAAGTTCAAAAATTCAGAGCTCTAGTTCAATTCACGAAGAAAGTACCAAAAGGTACCAATTGCGGAACCAAACGTACTATATCTCCCACTTCCGGTACGATTTTCCGAAATGTTTTCCATTATAGCCTATTTAATTTGAGCCCAAAAACATCATTCTAGCCCTTTCCGTTCGCGCTGGGCAAGCATGTTCCATCTCATACTTTTTGGTACTTTTTAGTACCTAAAGGTACGAAAATCACCAAATCCAGCAAAATTTCATGATTCTATCTTTAGCCGTTTGGGCTGGGCGAAGATCAGTCAGCCAGTCAGCAACCAGTCAGACACACGACTTTTTTATCAGTCTTGTATCTTTTATCTTGTTCCCTGGATTGGGCTTGTCATTTGAGTGACATACCCATGCCGGGAGAACGTTCTCCTGATCACTCTTCCTGGCTCTAGCGGCAGGACCAATGAAAGTCCTCGACTTAACAGTTTTTCCCTTTTCTGGGAAAGGGAAAAACAACAAAAACAACATCGAAAGGAACCTCGATGTTCGTGCCGAAGATGCTCAGAACCATACTTGAATATGAAAGAGCTTCCATGTAGAACGATCTTCCATTTTAAGGTCCTAGAGTCTCAAATGCGCATTTTCATCCAATTGTGACGACATGTAGAAATATTCATTGCTACGCCCCTGAGCATATGTGATTGAGAATGTGTGCATTGGGGTGGTTCAATTTGTGTGGACCAAAAAAAAGTTTAACAAAATCAAAATTAAAACCTGCATCGAGCTCTAAAACCTTTGTCCAAGAAACCATGGGTCTAAAGTCAAAATCTAGCTTCTCGATATTAACGGCATTGTCCTACTGTAACAAACTTATCATCTAAACCCGAACGAAACACCTGAACATCCATGGCAATGTTCGGCAGTCGGTGTTTTTCTTCCCTAACGTCTGTCCGTTCGGAGACCATCGTAGCGCAGAGGTTAGCATTTCACCTAGGATGCTGATCGCCTCGGTTCGAATCCTGGTGAGAACATCAGAACAAATTTTCAGCGGTGGTTATCACACCCCTATCCTGGAGACATTTGTAATGTACTATGCCATGTAAAAATTTCTTCCCAAAGAGCTATCGCACTGCGGTACGCCGTTCGGACCAGGGCCGCGGAGTCAGAGATATGCAATTTTGCCCGGAGTCGAAATTATCTCGACTCTGACTCAGCAGAAGGTAGTAAAAAATGTTTCTTAATATTGGTGTAAGTCGTTGGGGATTGCAAATGGGCCATATCGGTTTAGATTTAGATATAGCTCCCATATCAACAGATCTTCCGATTTGACTTCTTGAGCCACAGGAAGCCGCAATTTTTGTGCGATTTGGCTGAAATTTTGCATGTGGTGTTCTGTTATGACTTCCAACAACCAGGCTTAATACGGTCCAAATCGGTCTATAACTTAATGTAGCTTCCATATAAACCGAGCCCCCAATTGGACTTCTTGAGCCCCTGGAAGCCGCAATTTTTGTGCGATTTGGCTGAAATTTTGTGTGTGGTGTTCTGTTATGACTTCCAACAACCAGGCTTAATACGGTCCAAATCGGTCTATAACTTAATGTAGCTTCCATATAAACCGAGCCCCCAATTGGACTTCTTGAGCCCCTGGAAGCCACAATTTTTGTCCGATTTGGCTGAAATTTTGCGTATAAAGTTCTGTTACGACCTCCAACAGCTCTGTTAAATACGGTTCAAATCGCTCAATAACCTGATATAGCTCCCATATAAACCCATCTCCCGATTTGACTTCTTGAGCCACTGGAAGCCGCAATATTTGTCCGATTTGGCTGAAATTTTGTATGTGATGTTCTGTTATGTCTTCCAACAACTGTGCTAAGTACGATTCAAATCGTCCCATAACCAAATCGCTCCCATATAAACCGATCGCCCGATTTGACTTCCTATACCCATAGAAGTCGCAATTTTTGACCGATTTGGCTGACTTCCAACAACTGTGTTAAGTACGGTTCATATCGATCGATAACCTGATATAAGCTCCCATATAAACCCATCGCCCGATTTGACTTCTTGAGCCCTTACAAGCCGAAATTTTTGTCCGATTTGGCTAAAATTTTGCAAGTAGTATTTTGTTATAACATCCAACAACTGTGCCAAATACGGCCCAAATCAGTATTTTATCAGATATGGAGGCCACCGTAGCGCAGAGGTTAGCATGTCCGCCTATGACGCTGAACGCCTGGGTTCGAATCCTGGCGAGACCATCAGAAAAAATTTTCAGCGCTGTTTTTTCCCTCCTAATGCTGGCAACATTTGTGAGGTACTATGCCATGTAAAATTTCTCTCCAAAGAGGTGTCGCACTGCGGCACGCCGTTCGGACTCGGCTATAAAAAGGAGGCCCCTTATCATTGAGCTTAAGCTTGAATCGGACTGCACTCATTGATATGTGAGAAGTTTGCCTCTGTTCCTTAGTGGAATGTTCATGGGCAAAATTTTTTGTTTTGTTTGTTGTTGGCTCCCATATAAACCGATCTCCCGATTTAACTTCTTGAGTCCTTACAAGTCGCACTTTTTGTCCGACTAGGCAGACATTTTTCATGTGATATGGTGTGTTGTTATGACTTCCAACAACTGTGCCAAATATGGCCCAAATCAGTCTATAACCGGATATAGCTTGCATGTAAACCGGTCTCTCGATCATCCTTATTCGGTGGAGGTCCCATTTTTTAATTCAATCATCACGAAATTCTCTTATGTATTTTACTAAATGAAAATGGTAAAAATAAATAATCCAAAAAATTGACCCACCCTAATGTGCATGTCAACTATGTGAGTGTTAGTGAAATATTTATGTAGATTATGAAAAATGGATATCGGTCTCTATTACTTTTTTAATTCATCATAAATAAAAACAGCAGACCGACAAAATGCCTTTTTGTTGGCATCTCTCATTTTAACAACACTTTTCATAAGGGTTTCTGTTTATCCTTTAAGGCAACACATCTCATTATTATGCTGTCTGTTGGCAAAGGTTTGTGAATATCCTTTACCCCATTGTTGTGCTGTTCTTCTACTGCCTGCCTGCTTTTATTACAACACAGCGGTAGGTAATAAGAAGTCTTTGTTGGTAGTCCCCCATAGGATGTTGGCAAAACAAAACAAGGCAAATGAAAGTGATATGGGGCTTACGATTTTTATTTTATTGATTGACGTCAGTGTATCCGTGGACAACGGCATACACACACACCCACTCATATGCATATTCAATGTATTCAACTTATTTTCATGAATTTATTATCTTTATTTATATTCATTTCATGTGTCCCTTGCAATACTCTTTTTTATGGGTTTACGTGTGTGATTCTGTTTGTGTGTGTGTGTGGGTGGCATAACCACAGTCCACCATACATGCATTGTCAACAAGTATGGAAGGCTTGGTGATATTTTCAATTAGCCTTTAAAAAGCAATTATCAACATATTCATTTAATCAATGTTGTTGTAATTATTACAGATTATCTCTTGGATATCGGTAAACGGCCAATAATAGGAAGTGATGATGGTGAAAGTGAGATAAGTCCATTATTGCAACTGAATGACAAAATTTTGAGTTGTAAGTGAAAATATTTTTTATATAAAAATCAATTTGTGTTTGTTTGTCGGTTTGTTGGTTGGTTCCGTATAGCTCAAAAATGGTTGAGCCGATACCCTTGAAATTTTCACAGGCTATGTAGGTCTGGAGGGAAACATAGGCTATAAATTTGTTGATATCGAAAGGGGAACGGACCCTCCCCCTTTACCCCAAAAGTTCTACTCAAAGATAAAAAGTTTACCAATCTGGTCAATATGGGACTCAAATGAAAGGTATTCAGGAGTAGACAACGAATTTCATATTAACACAAAACTTCCTAAAAGCATAGAAATTGAACGTCCATATCAATATGAGGCTCAAATTAAAGGTATTCGGGAGTAGATTAGGAATCTGGCACACAAAATTGAAGTGTAGGGGATAACCCACCACTCAAAAGCGCCCTAAATGGGCTTAAGACCCATCATGACTATATGAGACTCGGTTTTTTTGTTTGTTCCGTAGAATCAAAAACGGCTGAACCGATTTTCTTAAAACTTTCACAGATTGTGTAAGTTTTTGTGGAAGGAAACATAGGTTAAAAAAATTTTAGATATCGGATTGTGGCGGACCCTCTCCCTTACCCAAAAACGCCATCCAAAATCAAAAGTGGACTGATAGGCACAATATGGGTATCAAATGAATGGTATTGGAGACTAGAAAACGAATATCATATTAAATTTTGGATCCAAGTACCCAGCGGGCTGCCGCAACCCCAAAATTCCTCTAAACAGATATACGATGTTCCTATCAATATGGTACTCAAATGAAAAGTAATCGGCAGTAGCTTACAAATATGGCATATAAATTAAGTCAAATTAATGGGAGGTCGCCCCACCCCCAAATGGGCATTTCAGCCAACCATAGCGGGTGCCGCGAGGGCCGCCCAAAACCCGACAAATGGATATATAGACCAATTACGGCAATAAACAGCCATGCTTTTGTGAAGCCGCTCCACTCCAAAACACCTTCCTATTACATAAAAGCTATTGGGGGTGGAAATTGATTGATTTTCGGGAAATTGATGTTCATTTTCGGGACAAAGGCCTGGGGTCACCCCATCCTCAAACACAACTTATTTACTGATCATGCCATCATGTGGCTCATATGAAATGTGTTTGAAAAAAGAGCACGAATCTTACATTTGGGAGTAGAGTCAGGCACAAATTGAAGATTCTAGGTGCCGTAAAAGACAAATCTGGAGGTCGGCTAATATGGTAGCGATATTGACCGATTGAAACCGTACTTGGCATAGTTGTTGGAAGTCATAAAACTCTCCGTCCAAAACTAATCGGATAACAATTGCTTCTTCCCTTCCAGGGGCTCAAGATGTCAAATGGGAAGATCGGTTTATATAGAAGCTGTATTAGGCTATGGACCGATTGAGTCCGTACTTGACACGATTGATATATAGTTCCGATATGTTGCAAATGGAATTATAAAATGATTATCCATCGGTGAAAAGTTAAAAAAATTGTTGTTCACATATTATTACAGCACACAATAATCATACCATTACTGATGGCTGAGCATTGTATATAATCTCCACAATGAATTGCCTAAATATTGATTTAGTATCCATAATGTTATTCGAGTTAATCTAATTTACTTATCTACGGCTTAATATATGATTACTACATATTTGTGACCACTGCTGTATGATTGTGACGACTGCTAACAAATTTATTCATATTCAAGTTTTTTTTTCATTTCGCTATCGCCATAACTCGTGTGGCACAAAAAAAAAACTTTCGAGTATGCGTGTTTTAATAGAATCATGATTGCATAATAAAATGTCGATTATGCATCATTATAGGCAATTAATTAAATATATGAAACAATGTTGACTGACTAAAGGGGGCGATTTTTTTTAATTAGTTATTAATTTGTAATCTTCAGCATATTCAATAGGGGTTGAAAATTGAAAGCGCAAATATGCTTGTAACGTGGTTTTATCTACGGTTAAGGTAGGCCAGCACTCGTCCAAGATTAACCTTCAAAGGACCACAAACCTTTGCTAACAATAAAACCTGTATAGCGTACCCTGAAAGGGATTTATGGAAGGTCGGGTCAAAAATAATCGTTATTTTAAATTTTTTCAGAAATCATTTATTTATTCATCAATAACTATTGTATATGGTCCCCTTCAAAATAATCTCCCTCACATATTTTTATACCCACCACCGTAGGATAAAGGTATATTCATTTAGTCATTCCGTTTGCAACACATGCAAATATCAATTTCCGATGCTACCAAGTATACAAATTTCGGATCGTCGTAAAATTCTAAGATGTCCGTGTGTCTGTCCGTCAGTCTGTTGTAATCACTCTACAGCCTTTAAAAATTGAGATATTGAGCAGAAATTTGGCACAGATACGTCTTTTTGATGCACGCTGTTTAAGTTTTTGAACGGACCAAATCGGACCATATTTAGATATAGCTGCTAGACCAATCTGCCGATAAAGGGTCTAATGCCCATTAATGCTTCATTTTTTTATCCGATTTAAGTAGTTTAAGGCCTCCCGACATCTGACCCAAATATGGTCCAGATCGGACTTTATTTAGATATAGCTGCCATATAGACCAATCTGCCGATAAAGAGCCTGAAGCCCATAAAAGCTTTATTTATTACACGATTTCGCTGAAATTTAAAACAAAGAGTAGAGAGAGTATGGTTCAAATCGGGCTATATTTAGATATAGCTGGCGATCTCGCGATAAAGGGTCTGAAGGCCATAAAAGCTTTAATTTTTATCCGATATTGCTGAAATTTGGAATAGTTCGGAGTTTTAAGCCTCCCAACATCCGACCCGAATATGGTACAGTTCGGACTATATTTAGATATAGCTGTCATATATACCCACCTGCCGATAAAGGTTCTGAAGCCCAAAAAAAAATTTATTTTTTTTTTTTACCGATTTCGCAAAAATTTGAAACAATGCGTTATTTTTAGCATCCTGATTTTCGACCTAAATATGGTTCTGATCAGACTATATTTAGATATAGCTACCACATAAACCGATCTGCCGATAAGGGTACTGAAGCCCATTAAAACTTTATTTAGTACCCTAATTCGCTGAAATTTTAAACAGTGAGTTTTTCTGAGCTTCACGATATCTAACCTTAATATGGTTCAGATCAGTTTATAATTGGATATATCTGTCAAAAAGACCAATATTTTGTTTTACAAAATTGAATAGTGACATATATATTATACCACTCGATGTTCGTGTCGAATTTGGGTGCATAAGTTATCAAATTTTCACCGGATTGTGACGAAAGATTATTTACAAATATACCCGAGGTGGTGGGTATCCAAAGTTCGGCCCGGCCGTACTAAATGCCTTTTTACTTGTTTCCAATTTTTCTAATCCTTGACTAAAGCTAACGAAACACGCTTTTTGGTAATACAAAACAGAATACAGTTTTCGAATAGTAAAAAATCGCAGAGCACACCAAAACACGACTAACATTTTTATCTGTCAAAAACAAACTGACAATTTACAAGTAAAAGCGTGCTAAGTTCGCCCGGGCCGAATATTAGGAACCCACCACCATGGATTCTGCTAAAATATGAGAGCTATATCTAGTTATAGACCGAATTGGACCGTACTTTGCGCCGTTGTTGAGAGTCACAACAGAACACTATATGCAAAAGTTCAGAAAAATCGGATAAAAATGTAAGGGCTCAAAAAGTCAAATCGGGAGATAGATATATATATATATATATGGGAGCTATATCATGTTCTGGACCGATTTGGACCTGTTTGCCAGTATAAATCTTCGCTTTATCTCAAAACTGGTGTCATTCATTTCGGTTACGGCGGTGCCGAGGTAGATAAAGTTGCTGACTATCTCAAAGTTGTGGTTCCCATCTTTCTCCATTTTCTTTATCTGTTCGGTTGTGCAAGGCTTTTTGGGAGTTGAAACCATTCATTTCATTTAATCTCCATTTACTTCCAAACTCATTTTCACTGACTCTCTTTCGATTCTTTCAAAGGCTGCAGTTACTACTTCCGGTCTCCTTTCATGTGTACGGGACATAGAGCATGCTGAGGTTCCAATCGTCGGGTCTGCGTTCTTCTAGCCAGATTGCGCAGATAAGCTGATACATACGCCTTATCAGTGTGTCGCTTCCGGTCTTAAATAGTTAAGTGTGTAACCCATCGGCTCCTGCTGCCTTGTTGTTCTTTAGTCGGATCACTGCTACTTGGACCTCATTCTGACTAGGAGGTAAACATTCTATACCATCATCAGGGATTGGTTCTGCAGTATTCTCTTCGCCGCCAACGGCGGACACTAGCAGTTAGATAAAATGTTCTTTCCATATACTCAGCATGTTATCTGTGTCAGTTACCAGATTTCCTTCTTTGTCTCTGCAGGAGGATGTGCCTGCACCAAAGCCATCGGTTTCCGGTTTTCCGGTTTCCGTACTTCATTCTGACTCCTGTACATTTCAATTCGCTCACACTCACGTCTTTCCATTTCCTTTTTCTTTCTGCGGTATAGACGTTTCTCCTCTCTTCTTTTCTCCCGATACTTCTCCTTCATCTGGCGTTGCTACTGATTGCGGGGTTGCTCTATATGCCGCATTCTTGGCTTCAGTAGCATCTCGACACTCTTGGTCGTACCATGAGTTTCTTGAAGGAGGCTTGCGATACCCAAGTACAGATTTCGCGGCATATTCCATGAAGTGGGCAATAGTTTGCCACTGCGCCATTACATCATCGGAAAAGTGCTTTCATCAAGCAGTTGGGTCAGTCGAGTGGAGTATGCCGCTGCCATTTGTTGTGTCTACAGCTTTTCAATGTCCAGCTTCCGTGCAGTGTCAGATGGTATTTTCCTCGCCATGTTCAAACGGGTGCGAACCTTTGCTGCAACAAGGTAATGATCCGAACCTATATTCGCTTCACGGATCGATCGTACATCTAACACGCTGGATGAATGCCTTCCATCTATCACAACGTGATCAATTTGGTTCCTCGTATTTTTATTGGATGGCAGCCATGTGACTTTGTGAATATTTTTATGTTGAAATCTGGTGCTACTAATTACCATGTTTTTTTGCCGCGGCGAAATCTATCAGCCTCAACCCATTACTGGACGTTATCTCGTGGAGGCTAAAGTTTCCGACTGTTGGACTAAAAATGTCTTCCTTCCTTAACTTCGCATTAAATCTCCCAGAACGATTTTATTATCATGGACGGGACAGCGGTAGAAAATATCCTTGGTCTGCTAGTCTTTATCTTCCGTCGGGTCATGGATATAAATAAGGCGGATGTTGAAGAATTTGGCTTTTATGTGGATTGTGGCTAGCCTCTCATCCACCGGAGTAAAGCTGGAGAGAAGGTATTTCAGTCTCCGACTAATCACAAATCCACAGCCTCGTGTTATGGCAGCTATAGTATAGTTCGTCACCGTTTGGTGTTGTAGTGACGCCATTCCCAGTCCATCGCATTTCCTGTAAGGCTGTAATATCTGTCATGTACTTCTCTAATACATCCACCAGCGCGTATACTGCACCTTCTCTATAGAGATGGCGGACATTCCTTTGTTTCTCATAGTAGTTCACATAGTTTACCGGGGGCGGGTTACTGGCCCAGCGCTCCAACCGCATGGGTTTTGTGGGATTGTACATGTATCCCTCGTTGTGGCGAGCCGCTTGCTCGAAGATCCGACGCTCGCCCCCAGCCTCGCCTTACCTCGGAACAGACGCTGATGTTGGCCATTGGTTATTTGAGGGCGCCAATAAATCGCCTTGTCATCTCGAGTATCATTGACACCCAGTATTTAATTTTATCCGATTTGGAGACAAAGACTTGCGTTATGACTTCCAGCATCCATGCCAATCCGCCATGCCATCCAAGTATGATCCGAATCGGTCCATAAACAAATAGAGCCCCTTTATAAACCAATCCCCGGTTTTGAATTCCAGAGCGCCTAGAAGCTTCAGTTTTCAGTCGATTTGACTGAAATTTTGCACAAAGACTTGAGTTATGACTTCCAACATCCATGCCTAGTTTTATCTGAATAGGTCCATAAACAGATATAGCCCCCATATAAACCGTTTCCCTGTTTTGACTTCTTGAACGCCTAGAGGCTTCAATTTTCATTCGATTTAGCTGAAATTTGGAACAAGGACCTGTGTTACGACTACCATGCCAAGTATGATCTGAATCGGTCTTTAAACAAATATAGCCCCCATATAAACCGATCCCCCGGTTTGACTTCTTGAGCGCCCAGAAGCCTCAAATTTCTTCCAATTTGGAAGAAATTTGGATCCTAGTCGGATCCTAGCTGGTCTTTAAACTGATATAGCCCCCGATCGCTTGATTTAATTTCTTGAGACCTTAGAAGCCTCAATTTTCATCCGATTTGGCTGTAATTTGGAACATGAATTTGAGTTATGACTTTCAACATCCTTGCCAAGTTTTATCCGAATCGGTCCATAAACAGATATAGCCCCCATATAAGCTGATTCCCGGTTTTGACTTCTTGACCGTCTATAAGCCTCAATTTTGATCCGATTTGGCTGAAATTTAGAAGAAAAAAACTTGTGTTATGACTTTCAGCATTCATGCCATTCTCCCATATAAACCGATCTCTGTTTTTGACTTCTAGATCCCCTAAAAGTCAAAATTTTTCCCTGATTTGATTGGAAATTGACCCTAAAACCTATCTTACGACTCACAACATTAGTTCCAAGTGTTATCTGAATCGGTTAATATGATGTTATAGGCTCCTCTAAGTACCGATATCCCGATATGACTTCTTGAGGGTATTCATACCTCTGTCAATTCCCAACTTGATTGCTAGAAGATAATAAAAACACAAACTCAGTTATCTTTTTTATGTGTTTATCAGTTTGTTTGTTTGTTTGTGTGTTCCTTATAGACTCAGAAACGGCTGAACCGATTTTCTTGAAATTTTTACTGATGTCTGCATAATGAACCCGTGGTGAAAATAGGGTGCTACATTTTTTGATATCGTAATTTTCAGAAACGCCAGATCTCGGAGATGGGTGGTGCGAAATTGTGTGTGCTCTCTTATAGTAACCTACAAACAAAAATTTGGTATCCAAATTTCGGATCGGGTACCTAGGGGAGGCGCCCCACCCCCAAAACCTACCATATATATATTTAGACCAATCACGACAATATGGGACTCAAATGAAAGGTATTTAAGATTAGAAAACATATCTGATATCCAATTATCGGACCAAGTGTTTGGGGGACCACCCCAACCCCCAAAACCCCCCTAAATCGGACATATTTACTGACAATCTCAATATGGGACACAAATATTGCCATATTTGCGAATAGATTACGAATTTGATATCCAAATGTGGGACCAAGTTTTTGGGGATCCACCCCTTCCCCAAAACACCCCCCAAAGGGGACAAATTTACGACCATAGCAATATGGGGCTCAAATGAAAAGTCTTTGGGAGTAAAGTACGAATCTGATATCAATATTCGGGAAAAGTATTTATTGGCCACCCCAACTCCATAAAACAACCCAAATAGGACGTATTTGCTGATCATTGCAATATGGTGCTCAAATTAGAGATATTTTAGAGTAGAAGGAGAATCTGATATTTATTGGGTTGCCCAAAAAGTAATTGCGGATTTTTTAAAAGAAAGTAAATGCATTTTTAATAAGACTTAGAATGAACTTAAATCAAATATACTTGTTTTACACTTTTTTTCTAAAGCAAGCTAAAAGTAACAGCTGATAACTGACAGAAGAAAGAATGCAATTACAGAGTCACAATCGATCAAAAAATTTGTCAACGCCGACTTTATGAAAAATCCGCAATTACTTTTTGGGCAACCCAATATTTGCAGGACCAAGTCACTGAGTGGCCGCCCCCAAAACGGTCATGTTTCTCGACTATGGAAATATGGGGCTCAAATTAAAGGTAACTGGGAGTAGATTACGAATGTGATATCAACATTCGGGATTAACTCTCTAACCGACATCCAACCCGCAAATAGGACGTATTTGCTCACAATTAGAATTTGGGTTTTAAAGAGAGTTGAGCTCGATATTGATAGTTTTAAGGGCCCATACCCCAAACCGGACATATTTTCTGACTCTTTGAATAAAAGGGATTTGAGATTAGCAAACGCATTTGATATCCAATTTTGAGGTCAATGGCAATATGAGGTTCAAATAAATGATATTTGAGAGTAGAGCAAATTTCTGATATATTTATAGGTCTAAGTGTTTGGGCGACCACCTCGCTCCCCAAAACACCCCTAAATCGGACATATTTACCGACCATGTCAAGGTGGAGCTCAAGTGAAGGGTATTGGGGAGTTGAGCACGAAATTGACAACCATTTTTCGGAACCTATTTCCTGGGTGTCTGTCCTTTCCCCAAAAACAACCCACAAACAGCAATTATTTACTGACCGAAGCAATATGGGTATTTGGGAGTATAATGCGAATCTGATATCCAAAAGTGGGACCATGTGTTTGGGGCACCGCCCCTTCCCCCAAAACAGCCCCAAAGGGAAAACATTTTTCAACCATGCCAATATGTGGCTCAAATGAAAGGTATTTGAGATTTAACAAGTAAAAAGGCGTTAAGTTCGGCCGGGCCGAACTTTGGATACCCACCACCTCGGATATATATGTAAACCACCTTTAGTCAAAATCCGGTGCAAAACTCATACCTTATGCCCCATAGCAGCTATATATTTGTACCAAATACTAATAAGTTAAAGTCATTGTTCAATTGTATATAACAAACTATTGGCCTTTTTAGTAGCTATATCTAAAAATAAACCGATCTGAATCTGTGCAAAGTTTCAGCTCAATATCTCTATTTTTGAAGACTGTAGCGAGATTTCAACAGACAGACGGACAGACGGACGGACATGTCTAGATCGTCTTAGATTTTTACGCTGATCAAGAATATATATACTTTATAGGGTCGGAAATGGATATTTCGATGTGTTGCAAACGGAATGACAAAATGAATATACCCCCATCCGTCGGTGGTGGGTATAAAAACGAATTTAATAAACAATTTTGGGGCCATGTGTTTTGGGGGACGCCTCATCCCATAAACTCCCCTTAAACCAATGGCAATATGGGGTTTAAAAATGGTTTTTAAGGTAAACCAAGATACTAATATTTTTTCAGGGCTAAGTGTCTGGGCGACCACCTCACCCCACAAACACCCATACATATCTACCGATCATGGCAATTTGGAGCTCAAATGAAAGGAATTTGGGTGTAGGGCACGAAATTCATACCCACTCACAGGACCACGTTTCTGGGGGTCCACACCACCCCTAAGCCTACCAACCACCTCCCTTGGGCACTTCCCATTACCAAAAATCACATGAGAATATAGGGCTTCGATCATAAATGACCATAAACCCTCAGAGCGAATTATAGACGAATAATGATTATCAAAGCTCTTGAATTGACAAAAATAAATATGCAAAGGATAATTTCGTTCCATATAAAGTAAAAGATGGCTCAGCGGAACGGGCCCCGTGCAGCTAGTAAGGGTATATTTTTAGCATATCGCCATGTCCCCCGGTTAAGAGATCATGTATTTTGGACGTCCGATTCGCCGCGTCGATTCTCCCATGTCCATGGTGACTTTGTCAACCAACCAAATACTATCGAGGAGTTTGTCCAAAGAGAGTTGCCACCGATGTTCAAATGGCAATTGACGAGTTTAGGCAGGAAAAGTGCCCCATTGAGCTCAAATCGAGGCAGGCAGATGGGTTTCAGCAATGCTGCTTTACTTCTCGCAACAAGCAGGTTAGAGAAGACAATAGTTGCAGGAGTCTAGCATCGGATATATACGCATGCACACATTACTGCTTGGGATGCGTCAGAGAATGCGTGTATTTCCACTGAGATACGATCTAAATCGGATACCTGAGAATTCGACTTCACCAAAGTCTGTGGGCTGAGCTCGTCATACCGATCAAACCTTCCAGCCAAAAACAGGTATCAGTACCTTCGAACGAACCAGTACAGCAGCAATCAATCATGCAGCAGTGAGCAAATGCTGAAAGTATTTTGCGTTTGCTTGGCTACCCAAGTTTCGTTCCGGCCTAACTTAGTACATTTTTACTTGTTTTCTATTTCATCCCACTGTGCGACATTTTACTCAACAATTAAATGATCTCAAAATTATTATTTTCTTATATTTCATATATGTTAAAAAATGCCAATTACTCATTTACAAATTATTGTTAATCTCATTCTCAAATAATCCAATTACCTTTAACCAATGAAGTCATATGCATTGGCTAAAAATAGTCAGCATGAACAATCAATTCAAGGTTACTTTGCAAAAGCCATGAACTCTTGCTATCACAAAGATATTATCATGTGTGGATGTTTGACATTTAAATACTTCATACTCGCAGTGACAAGAACAGCCAATTACACACTCCCCATCATCGAATGAATGTCTTGTCTGTCTGTGCCACACTCACTAACCGGATTATTGACAAACGATGTTTTAACTGTGGCATTTGCCACAAAACCAAATGATAATGTATCACTTTTATGTGTGATGACAACAACGACGCTTGAAGGAGCCATAATGGAGGAGACACTTATGCTCTTCGCATGCCAGATAGAGAATCGCACATAGAATTCCAATGATACCAACACCTTCAACACTAACGAAGGAAGTGTGGCCAGCTTTATAGATTTCTTGGAAACCTTTATGAAAATCAAAACACTGAAAAAATTTTCTATAAAAATTTTATTTATGGCATTTTTTTTACAAAAATAAAATAATGTCTATGTCTTAAAAAAAAATAAATTTTAACTTTGTAATTTACTAACCAGTAAGGAAAGGTATTTGGAAAGAGGCATAGCGGGAAGAGTTGTGCACAATTTTGGAAATATTGCCCAATAATGCGCTTGCAATGACTCTAAAAGTGAAAATCGGGCGAAATACATATCTGACAGCTATATCTAAATCTAAACCGATTTCGAGCAAACTTCTTAGATATTGTGGTAGTAGTCGAAGAAAACGCTGTACAAAATTTTGGCCAAATTGGCCAATGAATGCGCTTGCAGTCACCATAAAAGTGAAAATCTGGCGATATATATATGGCAGCTATATTTAAATCTGAACCGATTTCTACGTAATTCACCAGTAATGTCGAAAGTCATTAGAAAATCTTTGCTGTCAAATTTTGCGAGAATCCTTCAACAAATGAGCACTCCTTTGCAATATTTCTCAAAATCGGACGAACATATATATGAGAACTATATCTAAATTTGAACTGATTTCGAGCAAACTTCATAGAAAGTCGTCGCAGAAAGAGTTGTACAAAGTTTTGTGAAAGTTTTTACTGACCAAAGTTTTTTGGTAAGTAAATGAGCTTGCCGTGACTCTAGAAGTGAAAATCAGGCGATATATATATGAGAGCTATATCTAAATCTGAACCGATTTCTATGAAATTCACCAGTAATATCGAGAGTCATAAAAACCTTCCTGCCGAATTTCAAGAGAATCGGTTAGCAAACAACCACTTTATTGCAATATTACTGCCAGCTATATCTAAATCTAAACCGATTTCGAGCAAACTTTATAGATATTGTAAATGACGTCGACGAAAGCGTTGTACAAAGTTTTGGGAAGATTGGTCGATAAATAAGCTTGCCGTGACTCTAGAAGTGAAAATCGAGCAGTATATATATATATGAGAGCTATATCTAAATATGAACCGATTTCTATGAAATTCACCAGTAATTTCGAGAGTCATAAAAAAATCCCTTCTGCAAAATTTCGAGAGAATCGGTTGAACAATTACCATTTTATTGCACAATTACTGCAAATCGGACGAACATATATATGAGAGCTATATCTAAATCTGAACCGATTTTTTCCAATTTCAATTGGCGTCGTCTCTAGGCTGAAAAACATGCCTGTAACAAATTTTAAGATGATCGGATGGAAACTGCGACCTGTACTTTGTATACAAATTAACATGGACAGACGGACATAGCTAAATCCAAGCAGAAAGTGATTCTGAGTGGATCGGTGTACTTATCAATGGGTCTATCTCTCTTCCTTCTGGATGTTACAAACAAATGCACGAAGTTATAATACCCTATACCGCAGTAGTGGCGTAGGGTATATAAATATTATCAACTAGTAAAAGCGTGCTAATTTCGGCCGGGCCTGATCTAATATACCCTCCACCATGGATCACATTTGTCGAGTTCTTTTCCCGGTATCCCTCTTTAGGCAAACATATGATAAAAGGAAACCATCCATTTCGTCGTATCTTATGGATGGTTTCAACTCCCAAAAAGCCTTGCACAACCGAGCAGATAAAGAATATGGAGAAAGTTGGGTACCACAACTTTGAGACAGTCAGTAACTTTATCTACCGCGGAACCGCCGTAACCGAAACGAATGACACCAGTTTTGAGATAAAGCGAAGAATAATACTGGCAAACAGATGCTACTTTGGACTAAGTAAGCAGTTTAAAAACAAGGCCATCTCTCGACACACGAAGACTACATTTTACAAGACACTGATACTACCCGTGCTGTTATATGGTTCTGAAGCATGGGTACTTGTGAAAGCAGATGAGGCAGTGTTGGAGTATTTGAGAGAAAGATTCTTCGTAAAATATATGGACCAGTTTGCGTTAACGTAGAATATAGGCGACGTATGAACCACGAGCTGTATGGGCTGTTATGAGCTGTATGACGACGATAGCATAGTTACACGCATCAAAATACAACGGCTGCGTTGGCTAGGTCATGTTGTCAGAATGGATGAAGAAGCTCCAGCAAAGAAGTATTTTGAATCCAAACACGGTGGTACACGCAAACCGGGAAGACCAAAAGCCCGATGGAAAGATCAAGTGGTGGGAGACACCTCGAATCTTGGTGTCAGAGATTTTAGAATGAGCGCAGCAGATCGAGGCGCTTGGAACGCTATTCTATTTACGTTCGGCTAATGAAACAAATATTCTGTCATAGCCAATTAAAGTAAAGTAAAGTAAGATAAAAGGAAACAATTGCTATGATATTGGAGATATAATATCAAGTTATCGTCCGATTCGGACCATAATTGAACTGAATGTTGGAGACCATAGTAGAAGTCGTTGTGTAAAATTTAGCCAATTCGAATAAAAATTGCGCCCTTAAGGGCTTAAGAAATAAAATAGGGAGATTGGTTTATATAGGAGCTGTATCAGACTATAGACCGATTCAAACCATAAACGACACGTATGTTGAAGTTCATGAGAGAAGTCGTTGTACAAAATTGCAGCCAAATCGGATAATAATTGTGAACTCTACATGCTCTAGATGCTCAAGAAGTCAAGATCCCAGATCGGTTTATATGGCAGCTATATCAAGTTACGGACCAATTATAACAATATTTGACACGGTTGGTGGAAGTTATAACAAAACATCTCTTGCAAAATTTCAGCCAAATCGGATGAGAATTGCGCCTTTTAGAGGCTCAAGAAATCAAGATCCCAGGTCGGTTTATATGGCAGCTATATCAGGTTATGCACTGATTTGCGCCATACTTAGCGCAAACATTGAAAATCATAACAAAACAACTCATGCTAATTTTCAGCCAAATTGTATAAGAATTGCGCCCTCTAGAGGCTCAAGAAGTCAAGATCCAAGATCGACTTATAGGACAGCTATATCAGGTTTTGAACCGATTTAAACCGGAATAAGCACAGTTGTTGGACATGATATTAAAACATCAGCCAGCGCACAATTACAGTCAAATCGTACGGGAATTGCGCTCTCTAGAGGCTCAAGAAGTCAATACCCAAGATCGGTTTTTATGGAGCTATATCAGGTTATGATCCCATTTGAACCATATTTAGCGCAGTTGTTGGAAGTGATACCAGAACATTACGTGCAAAATTTTAGTCAAGCGAACGAGAATTGCGTCGTCTAGTTGCTCAAGAATTCAAGACCCAAGATCGGCTTATAGGGCAGCTATATCAAAATAGGGATCGATATGGCCTTACAATCGCAACCTTTCTTCACTAATAAGAAGTATTCATGCAAAATTTCAAGCGTCTAGCTTTACTCCTTCGAAAGTTAGCGTGCTTTCGATAGACAGGGGGACGGACGGACAGACGGACGGACATGGCTAGATCGACTTAAAATGACATGACGATCAGGATTATGGGGTCTTTATGGGGTCTCAGAGGAATATTTCGAGGAGTTACGAACATAATGATGAAATTAGTATACCCCCATCCTGTGGTGGAGGGTATAAAAATCAAATATGACCAATCTCTAGAAATTATTCATCGACATAATGTTCAAAGATAACCAAAACTTCATAGAAGTTTTCTATAAGAAACAAATCTGCTTTAACTTTCTATTTAGGTTAGGTTGAAAAGAGGGTACGGATATTAATCCGCACCATGCCACTATGGACAAATACCAAAGCCAGTAATCTGCTTGTTGGGCGATTTTAATACTATAAAGTAACCTCGAAAAGAAAATCTAAGCCAGAAATTCCGTGCGACTTACAAAATTCCTTATTGTTTTCCATACCACGCCCCTGGTTCATGTCTGGAATTGTGTCGCCACCTAAGTATCGTTTCTGTTAGTCGCGAAAGCCGGGCAATGACATAGGAAATGCTCCAACTTCTCATCATCTTCCCCACATGCCCTACACATGCCATCATTTGCTGCTCCGATTTTGCATAAATGAGCTCGTAGTCCATGCCTCCTGTTATGATTCCGGTAGCTATATTAACTTCCTGCTTATTTCCGTTCAGCAATAGCCTCGTCTTCTCAGAATTCGTATTTCCCCATAGGATTTTCGTCGTCCTACCGACCATTTCGGGTTCCACTATGTTAACTGGGACTGTGTCGACCAGAAAGGCTTCAGGTTAATCCCCTTACTCCGCTATGGTCCGGCAACCAAACGATGCAGATCGTGCCATACTCCGATAAGCCGTTAATCTCCTTCTTACACCCCAATACTGGTAGTGACCTTAGCGTCCTGTTTGTTATTGCCATGATTTATTTACTTAAGGTGAAATTTTCTTTCGAAACTTAAACCCCAGAAGATATATTTTCAATAAATGTTGCATTTAAATAAAATATCAATGCAAAAATTGCAAATTTTGCTCATGAACATTCCACTAAGGAACAGGGGCGAATTTCTCACCTATCAATGAGTGCAGTCCGATTCAAGTTAAAGCTCAATGATAAGGGGCCTGCTTTTTATAGACGAGTCCGAACGGCATGCCGCAGTGTAACACCTCTTTGGAGAGAAATGTTGCCAGCACAAATGTTGCTAGCATTAGCAACATTTGTGCTGAGCGGTGGCTTTCCCCACCACCGCTTTCCCCACCACTGCTTTCCCCACCACCGTTTTCCCCACCACCGCTTTCCCCACTACCGCTTTCCCCACCACCGCTTTCCCCACCACCGCTTTCCCCACCACCGCTTTCCCCACCACCGCTTTCCCCACCACCGCTTTCCCCACCACCGCTTTCCCCACCACCACTTTCCTCACCACCGCTTTCCCCACCACCGCTTTCCCCACCACTGCTTTCCCCACCACTGCTTTCCCCACCACCGCTTTCCCCACCACCGCTTTCCCCACCACCGCTTTGCCCACCACCGTTTTCCCCACCACCGCTTTCCCCACCACCGCTTTCCCCATATCATTGATGGTCTCGCTAAGAATCCAACCCAGGCGTTCAGCGTCGTAGGCGGACATGCTAACCTCTACGCTACGGTGGCCTCCGATATCAATGACAATGAGATTTTCTAGAAGGAAATTTTCTAAAAACAATCCACTTCTAGTGAAACTGGCATCCCTTTTTCTTCTCACCCTTTTTCTTTTTTGCTCACCATCATCAGCATTATTTGTGTTGTGGTGTCATTTGTGATTCTTCGACGTTATGCGTTCGATTTCGCTTAAGCTGATTTGGAGTGGATTACTGTGGATTTGTGCTCACAAAAGTTTTGACACAAACCTTCATTTGTGCGAAAAACTGAAATATTCTGTCATGTGGCACAAATGCACTCCAATCACTAGCAGCAGCAACAGAAGGTTCTTTTGACAAAGTCATACTCATCGCCAGCGTTGAAGCTAGCGCCACCACTAACTCTACCGCCATCATCATATTCATTGAATTGCAAATTTTGATTGGGAACAAGAAACGTCTGGTTTTGAATTGAATTGTGGTAAGAAGTATGGATGGATTCATGCACCAATGCACACACACACACACACAAACACAAACAGATGATTTTAAGTAGGTTGACTGCATGATTTGTAAAAGTGGATAGTTTTCAACACTATCTGTGGCAAGGAGGATTTGTAATACAACTGAAATGTAATACCACAATCGGATTTTTTTTTGAAATCGATAAAAATTGGAAACAGTCTTCACGTACCATTAATCACAGGAAATAAAGTTTTTTTTTTAATAAAAGGTGTAAGGATGTGATAAAGTTAGGCAAAGCCGACCTTGTGAAAGCCTGCACCACTTTTGGCATGAAGACTTAATCGTTGAAAATTGCTTAAATGTAAAATGAAAAATTTCGACGAAAATCCATACATATTAAGGGAGTCATAATGGAAATAGCAATGCAAGAGCTACCAATGCCTCCAGAACAAGTAGAAAGGCGTTAAGTTCGGCCGGGCCGAACTTTGGATACCCTGCACCACGGGTATATACGTAAACCACATTTAGTCAAAATCCGGTTAAAATGCATACCAAATGCTAATAAGTACAAGCCTAACATGAATCACTGTGTCAAATTTCAGTGAAATTGGATATAAATGCGCCTTTTATGGGGCCAAGACTTTAAATCGAAATATCGGTCTATATGGCAGCTATATCCAAATCCGGACCAAGTTGCAGAAAAAAGTCGAAGAGCCTAATACAACTCACTGTCCCAAATTTCAGCAAAATCGGATAATAAATGGGGCTTTTATGGGCCTAAGACTCTAAATCGGCGGATCGGTCTATATGGCAGCTATATCCAAATCTGAACCGATCGAGGCCAAATTGAAGAAGGATGTCGAAGGGCCTAACACCACTCACTGTCTCAAATTTCAGCAAAGTCGGATAACACATGTGGCTTTTATGGGCTTAAGACCCTAAATCGGCGGATAGGTCTATATGGGGGCTATATCAAGATATAGTCCGATATAGCCCATCTTCGAAGTTAACCTGCTTATGGACAAAAAAAAAGAAATTATTGTTAACGGAATGGCAAAATGAATATACCCCCATACTTTGGTGGTGGGTACAAAAAGTCACAGTTTGTGCGGTTTATGGGCTGGTGGCATCATTGGACCGTACTTCCACAAAGATGATGCGAATCGTTACGTAACTGTGAATAGTGAGCGCTGCCGTGAGATGATATCCAACTTTTTTTCCCAAAATGCAAGAGCTTCACTTGCATGACATGTCGTTTCAACAAGACGGTGCCACATGCCATACACCACGCGTAACAATGGACTTATTGAGAGGCGTGTTCGGTCGGCCGCCTAGATCGTGCGATTTAACGCCTTTAGACTATTTTTTATGGGGATATGTTAAAGCTCATGTCTGGAAGACAACATTGAACCATTTATTCGTGAGATACCGGCCGAAATATTGGAAAGAGTATGGCAAAATTGGACTAAGACGATAGACCATTTAAAACACAGTTGCGGTCAATATTTGCATGAAATAATCGTCAGAATTAAATTTTATGGACCGTACTATGGATTCAAATAAAGATTTCATGCATTCTTCTGAATTCAATGTGTTTTGCTCTAACTTTCCTATATCTCCTAAGAAATCACCCTTCAGTTCCACCCTTAACCCGATGTCTTACATGCTACTTACATAACCCCGAATCGTTTTCCATTCTACGCTCCTAAGTCAGTTCAAATCTGGTATCATATCAACACCACTGTGTCGGTATCTATAAGCCATGAAATTCCGGCAATAGCATAGGAAATACTCCGACGCACAGTGGAATAGAATCGAAAAACTAGTCAAACAAAGGCAAACTTCTCACATGAATGCTTTCCGGTTCAGGGCAACCACTGACTGGGGAGAAGTTTTTACATGACAGCTATGCTTATGGAGGCCGCCGTAGCGCAGAGGCTAGTATGTCCGCCTGTGACGCTGAACGCCTGGGTTCGAATCTTGGCGAGACCATCAGAAAAAGTAAAAATATTCAGCGGTGGTTTTTTCCTCCTAATGCTGGCAACATTTATGAGGTACTATGCCATGTAAAATTTCTCTCCAAAGAGGTGTTGCACTGCGGTACCCTGTTCGAACTCGGCTATTAAAAGAAGGCCCCTTATCATTGAGCTTAAACTTGAATCGGACTGTACTCATTGATATGTGAGAAATATGTCGTCCGGTTTTTGCTTCGATCTGCGGCACGCCTTTCGGACTCCGCTTTAAAGAGAATCCGAGAAACTTAAATCGGACCGCACTCATTGATGTGTGAGAAGTTTGCCCCTGTTCCTTAATGGAATGTTCATGGGCAAACTAGCATTTTGGGGTATTCAAAGTTCGGCACGACCCAACCTTTATGTTTTTATACCCTCCACCATAAGATGGGGGGTATACTAATTTCGTCATTCTGTTTGTAACTACTCGAAATATTCGTCTGAGACCCCATAAAGTATATATATTCTTGATCGTCGCGACATTTTATGTCGATCTAGCCATGTCCGTCCGTCTGTCTGTCGAAAGCACGCTAACTTCCGAAGGAGTAAAGCTAGCCGCTTGAAATTTTGCACAAATACTTCTTGTTAGTGTAGGTCGGTTGGTATTGTAAATGGGCCATATCGGTCCATGTTTTGATATAGCTGCCATATAAACCGATCTTGGGTCTTGACTTCTTGAGCCTCTAGAGTGCGCAATTCTTATCCGATTGGAATGAAATTTTGCACGACGTGTTTCACTATGATGTCCAACAACTGTGCCAAGTATAGTTCAAATCGGTCCATAACCTGATATAGCTGCCATATAAACCGATCTGGGGTCTTGACTTCTTGAGCCTCTAGCGTGCGCAATTCTTACCCGATCAGATTGAAATTTTGCACGACGTGTTTTGTTATGATATCCAACAACTGTGCCAAGTATGGTTCAAATCGGTCCATAACCTGATATAGCTGCCATATAAACCGATCTTGGGTCTTGACTTCTTGAGCCTCTAGAGTGCGCAATTCTTATCCGATTGAAATGAAATTTCGCACGACGTGTTTTGTTATGATACCCAACAAGTGTGCCAAGTATGGTTTAAATCGGTCCATAACCTGATATAGCTGCCATATAAACCGATCTTGGGTCTTGACTTCTTGAGCCTCTAGAGGGCACAGTTCTTATCCGATTTGAATGAATTTTTGCACGAAGTATTTGGTTATGATATCCAACAAATGTACCAAGTATGGTTGAAATCGGTGCATAACCTGATATAGCTGTCATATAAACAGATCTGGGGATTTGACTTCTTGAGCTTCTAGAGGGCGCAATTCCTATCCGATTTGGCTGAAATTTTGCATGACGTATTTCATTTTTACTTTCAACAACTGTGTCAAATAAGGTTCAAATCGGTTCATAACCTGATATAGCTGCCATATAAACCGATCTGGGATCTTGACTTCTTGACCCCTAGAGGTCGCAATTATTATCCGATATGCCTGAAATTTTGTACGACGGATTCTCTCATGACCATCAACAAACGTGTTTATTATGGTCTGAATCGGTATATAGCCCGATACAGATCCCATATAAATCGTTCTCTCTATTTTACTTCGTGTGCCCCAATGGGCGCAATTCTTATACGAATTGGCTGAAATTTTACACAGGTCTCCAACATATAATTTTATTGTGGTCCGAACCGGACCATATCTTGATATCGTTTTAATAGCAGAGCAACTCTTTTCTTATATCCTTTTTTGCCTAAGAAGAGATGCCGGAAAAAGGACTCGACAAATGCGATCCATGGTGGAGGGTATATAAGATTCGGCCCGGCCGAACTTAGCACGCTTTTACTTGTTTACTTGTTAAAAGATTCAACCAGTTTGGATTCCCGAAAGCATTGAAGATTTTTTTCCAAAAATTTAATTGAAATTCGAACTACAAGTGAATTCTTATGAAATCAAATAATCGTGTGACATTATTATATGGCCCCAAGCTTTAAAAACTTGTCTTCAAATCTTAAACCTTGTGTCATGCATAAACTGAAATATATTTCTCAAATTGCCATAATCTAAAATGACATATTTAAGAAACAAATCTCCTTTGATGTGACTTAAAATGGACTACTTTCTCTCGAGTGATTTTGTATGCATTTGCGAATAACTGTCACACACACACACACACACACACATGTCTACTTCCAAACTAACTCAGTTACAGGAAAAAGAACATCCTGCCTGTGGTGGTTAAGTAAATGTCGCATGGCACTTGTCTGTCATTGTTCTTCATCATGTTGCGTACTTTGTATTTAGCATACTTAGGTTGCTGCTTGTTAGCCCTCCTCCCTAGTGGTTGTGATGATGGTAGAATTGGTGGAGGGGATGGTGTTTTGTTCTTGTTTTCCTGTATTTAGGCAACCTTGAGAAGCGCTTCAGACATCTCATACATTCGTTGGCAATTAAATGCTGAAAGCACTGTGGTTCCCTTAGGGTAACTAATTACCCAGCATGAGTGAAAATGTGGGCATTAATAGAAAAACGGCATTTTTGAATGGGTTCATGGAGAAAGTTTTAAGGAAATAATTTGCTATTGGCTGGAAATTAACGAAAAACTACTAAACATATAATTTAAGAGTTTTTAGAGCACTCCTCTTTACCTAATGGATTTAGATAGGACATTTCTAATGATCCACCACGGAAGGATGGGGGTATATTCATTTTGTCATTCCGTTTGTAATAATGATCCCGTGGTGAAAATAGGGTACTACATTTTTTGATATCTGAAGGGGGGCGGACCCTCCCCCTTACCTTAATTTTCAGAAACGCCAGATTTCGGAGATGGGCAGAGCGATTTAAGCGAAATTTTGTGTGCTCTTATAAAGTACCCCAAAAATAAAAATTTTCTATCCAAATTTCGGATGGGGTACCTAGGGGGGGAGCCCCACCCTAAAACCTACCAAACATATATTTAGGCCAACCACGGCAATATGGGACTCAAATGAAAGGTATTTTAGATTAGAAAACGTATCTGATATATAATTGTCGGACCAACGGTTAGCGGGACCACTCCAACGCCCAAAACACCCCTAAATCGAACATATTTACCCACCATGGCAATATGGGACTCAAGTGAAAGATATTTGCGAGTGGGACCACGTTTCTGTGGGTCCACTGCCCTTCCCAAAATACCCCACAAACAGCAATTTTTTACTGGCCATCACAATATGGGGCTCAAATAAAGGTATTTGGGAGAAGAATACGAATTTGATATCCAAATATGGGACCAAGTGTTTGGGGGGCCGCCTCTCCCCAAAAACCTCCCCCAAAGCGGACAAATTTACGACCATAGCAATATGGGGCTCAAATGAAAGATCTTTGGGAGTAAAGCACGAATCTGATATCAATATTCGGGAAAAGTGTCTGTGGGGCCACCCCACTCCCACAACAACACCCAAATAGGAAGTATTTGCTGACTATTGCAATATGAGGCTCAAATAAGAGGGTTTTTAGAGTGGAACACGAATCCGATATATATATTTTAAAGGCCAACTCACTAAGTGGCAGCCCATCCCCCAAACCAGTCATAATTTCCGACTATGGACTCAAAAACGGCTGAACCTTGAAATTTTCCCAGATTGTGTAGTTTGGTCTGGAAGGAAACATAGGCTGTATAATTTTTTGATATCAGGAGGGGGACGGACCCTCCCCTATACCACAAAATTACTACCCAAAAATAAAAGTGGACCGATCGAGACAATATGGGATTCAAATGAAAGGTATTTAAGAGTAGAGTACGAATTTCATAATAAAAGTGGGGTCCAAATACCTTGATGCCGCCTCAGCCCCAAAACCTCTTAAAATAGGTTTATTTGACGATCATGACAATATGTGACTCAAATGAATGGTGTTCCGGAGTAAATTACGATTATTGTCAGGAGGTAGGAATAGGCTTTATAATTTATTGATAACGGAAGGGGGCAGACCCTCCAACGTTACCTCATAAACACCACCTTACATCAAAAGTGGACCGATAAGGACTATATGGGTATCAAATGAAAAGTATGCGGGAGTAGATAACGAATCTGGCATACAAATTCATGTCGAAGTATAGGGGGTCACCCCACCCCCACAAAAACGCCAAAAATGGGCATATTAGCCAACTCACGGATATATGGGACTCGGTTTGTTTGTTCCGATTAGGCTGAAAAAGGGCAGAACCGATTTTCTCGAAATGTTCGCTTATTTTGTAGGTTGGTCTAGAAGGAAACATAGGCTATATAATTTTTCGATATCAGAAGGGGGACGGACCCTCCCCCTTATGCCAAAAACACAACCCAAAATCAAAAGTGGATTTATCTCCCCACCCCCACAAAAACGCCCAAAATGGGCACATTAGCCAACTCACGGATATATGGGACTCGGTTTGTTTGTTCCGTATAGACTGAAAAACGGCAGAACAGATTTTCTCAAAATTTTCGCATATTTTGTAGGTTGGTCTAGAAAAAAACATAGACTATATAAGGGGGACGGACCCTCCCCCTTATGCCAAAAACCCAACTCAAAATCAAAAGTGGACCGATCGCGACAATATAGATATCAAATGAAAGGTATTGGAGAGTAGAATACAAATATGGTATTAAAATTTGAGTCTAGGTACCCATCGGGCCAACCCAACCCCAAAACTCCCCCAAACAAACATATCGGACGTTCATTTCAATATGGGGCTCAAATGAAAGGTTTTCGGGAGTTGATTTCGAATCTGGCATACAAAATCAGATCGAAGTATAGGGCATCACGCCACCCCTCAAAAACACCATTAGACCCATTATGACTATATGATACTTGGTTGAACCGATTTTCTTAAAATTTTCATAGATTGTAAACGTTTGTCTGAAAGGAAACATAGGCTATATAATTTTTAGACAATGGGGTGGATGCGGACCCTCCCCCTTACCTCAAAAACGCCACCCATATCCGTAAGTGGCCCCATGGTCACAACAAGGGTAGCAAATGAAAGCTATTGGAGACCAGAAAAGGAATATGGTATTAAAATTTGGGTCCAAGTACCCAGCGGAGAAAATTTTTTAAATGACCATGTATGGCATTGTACCTCGCAAATGTCGCCAACATTAAGAGGGAATAAACACCTTTTATTTCTTATTATAATTTAAAATTTAAACTAATTTCCCAAGTTCCGTAAAAACACTGTATTTTGCATAACACAACACTGGCATTACTGCACGTACCACCAAAATGTTTCGCTGTTTCTCATCTGTCGTAGAATATTAACTGCCGCTTAGTGATTAATATTTGGCCACACATCCAATGTTTCGGTTGTAAGTTTCAGTGCGTTTTTCGTGTTTTGTGCCGTTTCTTGGAAATCATGTAAAAATTCCTCAAGGCATTTGCTTAGCATTAGGTCGCCTACCTCTCCCCCCCCCCCGGCAGTGTTGCAGGGGTGGTAGCAAATTCCAAGTGATAAATTTATGTTTGGAATGTTGCCGTCGCTGTCGTTGTCGCTTTTGCAAAGAAACATGAAATTAGACTCGTACATGAGAAATAAATCAATGTAGCATTTTGCTTTTGTTTTTGTTTTATATTAGGGGTCTGGGAAGGATTCATTGGCCATTGTGCCATGAAGTATTTAATTTGTAAAATGATTTACATTCACCAAAAAGTTGGCCGTTATTAGTAAAAACTTTTGGACAAAAGCTCTGTCGAAATCATCAAAGAATTTCAGAATTAATGGGTCCGCAACATGTTGTGGAACATTGTAGGCTTGTTAAAAGTTAAATTGGATAGCGAAAACTAGTTCTAATACTATAAGGGCTGAGTATAGAGTACATAATGTGAACAAAAATTTTTTGAAATTTTCTTTCTAAAAAAATGACAAAGGTTTGAATTGAAATTTGTTGTAGAAGATGTATATATAGGCCAACATTGACAAAGTTAAAACTTTGGATTTGGGAAGGTTTGGTTTAAAAAATATGCGGATACAAATCCGCTGCATGTGACTACGGACATTTACCTAAGCCAATAATCGGATTGTTGTGCACTCCAAACACTAAAAAGTAACCTCAAACAAGTAAAAGCGTGCTAAGTCCGCCCGGAACTCACCACCCACGAATCTTGGGAACCCACCACCATGGATTCTGCTAAAAATTTATACAAAATAAATATTTTTGTAGGGCATAATTTTATTCTACATGCCAAACTACTGTCAAACCAGCAAAAATTAAAGCTTCTAGGAACCGAACAAGGATGATCGAGAGGCCGGTTTACATGGGAGCTATATCAGGTTATAGACTGAGTTGGACCGTATTTGGCACAGTTGTTGAAAGTCGTACTAGAACACCGCATGCTAAATTGCAGCCAAATAAGAGGAAATTAGAGGCTTCCAGGGGCTCAAGAAGTCAAATCGGCAGATCGGTTTATATGGGAGCTATATCAGGTTACTGACCGATTTTGGCCGTACTAACAACAATTGTTGTAAGTCCTAACAGAACAGCACATGCAAAATTTCAGCCAAATTGGACAAAAATTGCGGTTTGTAAGGGCTCAAGAAGCCAATTTGGGCGATCGGTTTATATGGCAGCTATATCAGGTTATAGACCGATTTGGACCGTAATTGACACAGTTTTTGGAAGTCATAACAGAACCAGGGGCTCAA